>NW_024747226.1:0-20064 GCF_018991925.1 Homarus americanus
TTAGGTGTTACTTCAAGGGTGAGCTATGGTATTAGGTGTTGCTTCAAGGGTGAGCTATAGTATTAGGTGTTACTTCAAGGGTGAGCTATAGTATTAGGTGTTACTTCAAGGGTGAGCTATGGTATTAGGTTTTACTTCAAGGGTGAGCTATAGTATTAGGTGTTACTTCAAGGGTGAGCTATAGTATTAGGTTTTACTTCAAGGGTGAGCTATGGTATTAGGTGTTACTTCAAGGGTGAGCTATGGTATTAGGTGTTACTTCAAGGGTGAGCTATGGTATTAGGTGTTACTTCAAGGGTGAGCTATACTACTAGGTATTAGGTGTTACTTCAAGGGTGAGCTATAGTATTAGGTGTTACTTCAAGGGTGAGCTATAGTACAGTATTAGGTTTTACTTCAAGGGTGAGCTATGGTATTAGGTGTTACTTCAAGGGTGAGCTATGGTATTAGGTGTTACTTCAAGGGTGAGCTATAGTACAGTATTAGGTTTTACTTCAAGGGTGAGCTATGGTATTAGGTGTTACTTTTCAAGTGTGTTGTGTTGCAGGTAATAAGTGTAATGTGTTCAGCGCTCAGGTGTCTGTTCATTGGAGAGGACAAGCTGGACCTTCAACTCACCTGTACGACAAGTGCTACTCGAGCTGGCACGTCAACAACTCTCTCACACACCACATCGTGAGCGTCTCCTCCTCGGCCGAGTTTGGTATACAACGTCTTGCAAAATACGCCGTCAGTGGTTTCTTCTGCAACGCCACCAACTACTTTTGCTTCACCTCCGGACATGATTTTAATTCCTGGTGGAGGGCCGACCTGGGCCAGCCACTTCGAGTGTCCTCCATCTTGGTTCAGACGAGGCGGGATAACTTCACTGAGTCACTGTTCCTCGGCGTCACTGTCTATCTGGGTAACTCAAGTAACTATGTGGATAACCCAGTATTCGACGTCTTCCCAGGGTCAGCTCCGCCCTGGGGGATGTTGGTGACCTTCAAGCCCTCCCAGCCTGTGACGGGTCGCTACCTCCTCTTACACGCCCCCAACTGCCAATTCTTGACCATCTGTGACGTGCAGTTACTAGGATAAGATAGTGAAGCTCCTGGAGGTTATAACTTATAGTCTAACCTAAGATACCTAACCTAACCTAACCTGACCTATCCCAACCTGCCCTAACCTAACCTGACCTATCCCAACCTGCCCTAACCTAACCTGACCTATACCAACCTGCCCTAACCTAACCTGACCTATACCAACCTGCCCTAACCTAACCTGACCTATCCTAACCTGCCCTAACCTAACCTATCCTAACCTGCCCTAACCTAACCTGACTTAACCTAACCAATTTTACTGGCCTTGATGTATGGGTAAGCGTATTAATGTACAGTACACCTAAACCTTATCGTTATCACATTCCTCTATCTCTCTTTAGGTGTCAGTGTTCTCAGATAAAAAATAAATCTTCACAGGTGTTAGATTGCCAGATGTTGTGTGGTTATAATCTGTGGTCAGGTCAGGTCAGGTCAAGAGGTCACAGGGGAATTCCACAGGTGAATTTTTTCTCGTTTAAATAAATGTCTTACTAGTTACCATTCTGTTCCCTGCACTGTGTATGTACATCTTTCTCACTGTGTATGTACATCTTTCTCACTGTGTATGTACAGTATTTATATAACTACACTGTGTATACCTGCAGTAACTATGTATATCGTTTATATACCTGTACTATATACATTGTCTACCTGCTCTCTCTATATATATTCTGAATCAATGTGAACTTATATGACGATTTTACTGAATCTATCTAAATTATATAAACATGTATAATAAGACAAATGAGATATATTAATAATATAAATAAAGCAATATGTCTTATGAACATGGGGTTCTCCCGTCCAACTGGAAAAATGCCACTATTATCCCCATCCCTAAGCCGGGAGATCCTGGGAAATATCGACCCATTAGTCTTACCTCCTGTGTTTGCAAGATGATGGAGAGGATACTCCATCGTCGCCTTCTTCACACCATAGGCGGCTTCCACAACTCCCTCAATGGTTTCATTCAACATCGCAGCACAGCACACTCCATTGCTTCCTTTTATTGCAATCAGACTGCCCGCGTCTCCGTCTTCCTTGATATCAAGGGAGCCTTTGATACGGCTCAGCCTGCCCTCATTTTAGCTGAACTTGCACGGTTAGGGGTTAAAGGGAGACTTCTACAATGGATCGCCTCTTACCTCACTGGACGTCAGGCCCGGGTTCGCGTTGAAGGCTCTATGTCTCCTGTTCAAGAAATGAACCTCGGCACCCCTCAAGGTGGAGTCCTGAGTCCCACCTTGTTTAACACTCTCATGCACTCCATTGCATCACTCCCGTGGCCGACAGAAGTTGTCCACTCAGGATATGCCGACGATGTCCTCCTCCAAGCCCCTGACTACCTCAGCATGCAGGAAGCCCTTGATCTGGTCTCCAGAGAGTGTGATTCACTTGGTTTCCTTCTTTCAACTGCGAAAACAAAAGCCATGTGGCACGGTCGTGTTGTACCTCCACCCCTTTTCTTATCAGGAACGCCCTTGGACTGGGTTAATGAGACAAAATACCTGGGTGTGTATGTAACTCGCACACGTTGTCAGATCCCTGAAGTCCGCTATCTTCGAGACATATGTTTTCGGCGTCTCGCTCCCCTCTCTACCATGTGCAGGGGTTCCCTTGGTGCCAGCATCCCTGTACTTCTCACCATGTACAAGTCTTTTGTCCGTTCCTGTGTCGACTACGCCGCCCCTGCCCTCGTCAACATTAGTCGGACTGCTGTCAACCGTCTCGAAGTTATCCAGAGGAAAGCTGCTCGTATCATCCTTGGGGCTCCTCAGTGGACACGCTCTACTTCTCTATATAACGAACTTGGTCTTTCCCCCTTACAGGATCGTGTCCAGGAGTTTTACCTAAAAACTGCCGTTTCCATTCTACGGGATCCTAGGGGCAACTATGTCCAAACCAACTTGACTACTGCTGTTCGAGACCGACCTCCATCTAGAAGACAGTGGCGAGGGTCACTCATCCGAGCCCTTCAGGAACACGACCTCCTGCCTGATATTGTTGTCACCCCTGCTGTTGGTTCGTCTCCTTCTCCCTGGCTGGATTTTCAACCTGAAGTGATTGCCCTCGGTGGACCGCTCCCGAAATCCCAGGTGAACCCTGTTATTCTCTGCAAATACCACCTCTCCAGGATCGCTCACTGGTCCCCAGGTAGGGTCGTCCTCTACACTGATGGTTCTGTTGACCCCGCTACAGGTAGGGCCGGGGCTGGTGTCTACATCTCCCGTCCTCATGCCCCTGAGCCTATCAAACTGTCTCTCAGAGTTTCTGACGGGGCATCCTCCACTCAGGCTGAACTAATAGCCCTCCTTGCTGCCCTTCTCGCTGAGGAAGAAGCAGATGGTTTCTGCCCCTTGCTTGTCTGCTGCGATTCCAGGTCTGCTCTCGACGGGATCGCATTTGGATCTGGGGAAAATAAGGACCTCATCCTCCGAATACGAGGGTTAACATCCACACTTCAGGATGCAGGCCGTCCTGTGACATTCCTATGGATACCTAGTCATGTCGGTATCTTGGGGAATGAGGCAGCAGATGACCTTGCCAAGACTGGCTGCAACAAGGCCACACCTGACTACGTTGTTCCTCGAACACTCTTACAGATTAGGACCCAAATCCGCCGCAAACAGAGAGAAGCTCGGGAAGCAGCCATCCCCCTGGACTCCCCGCCCACATGGTACGATGTCCTCCGTAAACTTCCTGACCTCTCGTACGTCTACGGGAAAGGGTCGCGGAAGGGGGACGTGATTGCTGCCCGTATCATCATTGGGTATGACTTTGCTTGGGAGATTGGTATCCCCACATCCCCTGAGCAACGCTCTTGTGCGTTATGCAGAAGACCCGACAGCCGCACCCTTATTCACTACCTCCTAAGATGTCCCCACACACAACGCTTCCGTGACGCCTGCTGGACCACCACTCCACGACCCCCTGACGGAGACACGATGATCCTCCCAATACTGGCCAGATATTTTGTAAATAATATTGATTATGTGTTAAAGGAACATCCTTCCTTCCTTAGGCTTTAGTAAGCCCCTTTATAATATTTATACTGTATATACTTTTCACACTTGCCAGATGATTCTGGTGTCATTGTACAGGGGTACCTAGTGACAGCACTAGGATCCCGCTTCCTCTATCAAGGAATAAACAATTGAAATTGAAATTGAATTGAATAAATAAAGATAATAATGATGGTGATTATATTATATATTATATGAAAATGATTCATGAAGCATAAGGGTGATTTTGCCATAGAGATTACGTGAGGATTTAACTTTATGAGAAAATTTCTGGTGGTTGATGGCAACTTTGTTTAGGAGGATATTTTAAAGTTTAAAACCAAATAAAATAAACAAGAACGCCAGTCACCCCTGAGACACCGGGGCGTAAGGTTAACACGTCCTAGTTCTGTGTTTAATTGGTAAGTTATGTGTATTTCTCCCATTTGTTCATGCCAGTGTGTGTGTGTGTGATTATAGTTCCTGATATACAGTATATCTACATTATAAGAAGTAATATTTATAAGAAAGCCGTGGATCTAGACAATTGACCATCCACTCTACCTATGACGCCACACACTACCTACGGAAAATAGACGAATTAAAAACGCCAAAGAAATACCCAACCTTGATAATTAAATAAAACGATAATAAACCACAAACGCAGGAGAGACTTGTTAAGAAATTAAGAAATTATCATGAGTATAAAATAGATTGATAAAATATTCAATGACAGAGAACGTGACTTGGTGATGGTGGTGGTTTTAATGTAAAGTTGAGAGTCATTTAGATGGTCATGTTCCACGGTGGCTGGGATTGGGGTGGGTAAAATTATCCTGAATATTAAAGTTCTAAAGTGTACTATGTGACTGACGTGAAGATTGGACACCCTAGTTTATTCCCTGTGACGATAAAAACGTCCTAGTATGGTTAGGTTAGGTTAGCCATTCTCCTCGCTAGATGGTAGTGTTCTCACGCTTGTTGGAAATTATATTATTCTTACTAATTGCGTTAATTAATTCTTACACATGTTTTATTTCCTTCATACATGTTTATTGTAATATGTGAGCTAATATATTATTCAAGTTTGTTTTTATTACTTTTATTGTTTGTTCCGAGTTATGTTGATGTTTACGTCTATAGAGTGTGGTAGTGTAGTCATGTCCAGCCAGGGGAGAGGAGGTGCGCACTACTTTGTTCTGGTCCACCCGTGCATTATCGCCTTCATCGGTTCAGGCCTCGTCATGATGGCGGTGAGTCAAGACACCTGTAGTTAGCTAGTTGTACAGTCACTCACAGAGGTCCGGTCGCCTCCCCTGTTGTTACACGAGCTCCGAGATTCAGATTCGTGAACCTGAAGTAGTAAACACTATTGTATTTTTCTGTCCATAAATGCTTCGGATTCACGAGTCTCTAATCTCGAGGTTCGTGGTTCAGGAGGAGAGGCGACACAGGACTTTTGTGAGCGACTGAACCTCACTTACATACCTGACGTTATATTTGGCAACTGAAGACAATTTAACACAGTCTACCTGAAAACAGTCTGCCGCACCATATCCTCGTGTACCGAAGGCCTAATATTCAATGTCTTGTATAAATAAGTGTTAATTGTTGTGTGTATTGTACCTTCAGCTGACGTGGAAGTGTCCAGAAGTCTTTAAGAATGAGCACCTCGGGTTACTGGGTCAGTTTCTTCACTGGCTGGGTACTGAGCACAACACCTTCATGATGCTCGTGTAAGTTCCTTCTTAAGTAAATTTGTTCTTATACAAATTGTACTTATAATTTGTGCCTTTAAATGTATTGAATGACTAACTCCTTCACCATTTGTGTTTTGTTTTTACATTCTCATATTTTTTTTACAGATTTACACCAGTTATGACAATCCACGTGATGGAGGCAGTGGTGGCAGTGTACCTGTGTGGGACACTGGGCCTCACTCCCCCCACCACTGTTCTCTGGGTCGCTCAGATCTTAGTGGTCGGCATATTATCACTAAGGTTTCTCATCTGGCCTTTACGAGACGTACAAAATGATGCCAAAACAACAAAACGTGAATAGATGGTAAGGTAGAGGACATTACTCAGTCGAGTGTTCATACTTGCCCGCCCCAGCTTGTATGACGATTTAAATGAATAAATATCTATCTATATAACAGTCTATCTATAAATCTATCGATCAAACGACAACACTGAACCAGGTAATTGTACCTTAAAGCACAGAGTGACACCAGCAAACTGTCGAGGAAGTTTAAATAAAAATATAAAATCAAATAAAGTAGCAACACTGGACGAGCTGGACACCGAGTGAGGTAAGGATACAAATATTACATCTACAAGTTGTGGCCATAAATTAGGTCAAACCAGCAGTAAAGAGGTTGTTTAGTGTAGATTATAAAACATAAAGTATCACATAAATTATCATTGTTACTCATACAACCCAACAAAAAGTGTCCCTTGAGGGATAATCGGGGTTTGGACATCATTCTTGCAGCCACTCAAATCATCACCGTCCACAAGTCATAGTCGACATTCTACAAGTCATCGTCCTCAAGTCATCGTGCACAGGTCATCACTTAACAAAGGCTAAAACTGTCATTTAAACGCTAAATAATATTTCTAAATAACCCTTATTAATATTTGACCCAAGTTTTATGTACTGTAAATAACCTACAATGGCAAATTCAAATTAAAGAAAAATGTTTTAGTTATCACTCCATATGTTACAATTTTCTTTCAATTTTAACCCTAACTTAATTAAAATTAGTATCAGCGTGTTTTATTTAAATCTGACCTTCATTTCTGGTGCAAATTAGCGTTTTGGGGGCAAAACATAATTTTTTTATTTATAACAGAAACTGCTAATTTACAACAAAAAATCTAACATTTTTTTGGAGCTAACCTACTCCTGTGGTGGACGGTACACTTATGGCTATAGACAACAGAATTTCCGTCTTTTCTTAGAAGTAAATAATTTCCACACGTAGGACACAGTCTTGATGTTGGTAGGACACCGTCATCTTGAAATATTTGGATTGCTTCACTGTTGTTCTCATAAACTCGCTGAATACCAGGTAAATTAGGGAAAGAACACTTTTCGCGTGTCATCACCAGCCTTAAAAATTCGAAGTTCACGGTGGACGGCTGCTTCACAGTGTGCCACATTTTTAAATAGGAATCATCGTACTGGAACTTCAAATTTATCGTTTTTCAGTAGAATTATGGTGTGTTATTAAATAATTTTTTTAGTTATTGCACTCCCAAGCATCATCATTACGTGTACCTAGGGTTATTTATTGAAAACTTCCCATTATAATTTTCTTCATGTAATGAGGGATCCTCCTCTCACACATTGCACTATTTGAACACAGACATAAGATTCTCTGATCACTGTACCTGTCGTGGGTGTATGTCACGTGAGGATACGAGGTGTATTAAGTTCATACCGACGCATACAAGATATTTCCTTTCAAGTATAGTTTCTGGGTCACTTCCAACACCTCACATAGTTCTGATACATTTATCCTTTTTCCAGACCATTGTTCTCATGTATTTTCATATGATATCTGTGGAAGTTATGTTCGCTACACGCTCACAGACGTAAATAGTATGACCTTCAAACCCTGATCCACACTTAGTCCTACAGTACACTAGTCCGGCTCAACTGGACTTTAACATTCATCTTATGGATACCCTGAGTTCTCCTTAATGCTATGAATACATACAATTAATATGATATAACTGTACCTGGGTACAATACAACACATGGTCTAGTAACATTGAGTAGGTGAGTTATCCTTTATCAATGTTTCCCGTTTTCTGAGGTTCTACAAGCGCGGTGGATTTGAATGTTATATAGCGTAATATGAATTAAATGGGGTTTTTAGGAATGACAATGATGTGCACAGTACATAATCAGGTATATATTTACCAATTTTATTTTGCAGAGTCAAAACTAGGGCATGCAATGAAAATCATATAAGATTGCACTGTAATTAAAGAAACAAAATTTATTTACAGGAAAAAAGAATACAGTAAATGCCATTCTATAAGAGTAAGCAGTAACTTACATAAAACTCAAATCATTCTTAAATGTGCCAACTCTTTAAGATTAATAACTCAGTAAGACCACACTAAAACATATATTTTCAGTGATCACCATTAGCCCTCTACTTCAAGAACCTCATCTGTCAAGTTGTGAAAAAATTGTGCGTGATTAGATATACCTGCAAGCATATCTTAAAAAAATATCTTCAGAGGGCAAAAATTTGACTCATGACCCTGAACGTTTGAGGCACTCAGATGAGAAAAGAGCTCCATTTACAGTTTAAGTTTTTAAACTATTTCTTTCTTTGGTTTTGAAGAGAATAATTTTGCTGAATACTCTTTCACATTCAACCCAAAATTATCGTACAAACCGTACGATAATAGAAAATGTTATCGTACATCGTGACGAAGATGAATTTATCTTTTACTTTTTTTTACTTTTATCCTCTTCGCCACTGATCGGCTTGTTAGCCGCTTGGGCGATCGGTCACGTCTCTTTTCATTTATATTCTTCACCAAAAGATCGGCTCGCTAGCCGCCCGGGCGATCGGTCACGTCTCTGTCACGCACTGTTGGCAAATACTGGGCATGCACCGGCTCCTGAATGTACCTGAACCCGCTCCAGTGTTGGTCAAGTCTTCTCTTGAAAGAGCTCACACTCGGTGCCGTCACAACACTCTCTGGTAGATTGTTCCAAGAGTTTACAACCCTCACTCCGAAAAAGTTTGCCCTCACGGTTTTCTGGACTTGCGGCTTCTTCAATCTTGAGCTGTGACCCCTTGTGGGGCGAGCGTCCGCCAGCTCCAAGTAAGGACACTCAACTGAGTAGTGCCCCCTGAGATGCTTATACACCTCAACTAGGTCCCCCCTTGCCCGTCTGTAGTATAAGCTAGGCAAGTTCAGGCGCTCCAATCTCTCAGGGTAGCTGAGGTGCCGAAGTGCAGGCACCAGTCTGGTGGCCCTCCTTTGAACATTTTCAACCAACTGACAATCCCTAGCATATCTCGGGGACCAGATGAGGTGACAGTACTCCAGATAGGGAAGCACTTCACTCCTGAAGATCGTCACGAGGGACGGACCGTCTAGATATCTGAACGACCTTCTTATAAGACCCAATAATTTATTTGCCTGATTTACCTTCTTCTTACAATGGCCCGAGAACTTCAGCTCATTGTCAACATACACACCTAGGTCCTTCTCACATACAGTCTCAATTAGTGCATTTTCTTCATCCCGTTGGGACATATGATACGCCTCCTTACCGTTGGTACGCCCCAGGTGCATCCTCTTACACTTCGTGACATTGAATCTCAGCAGCCATTTCTTCGACCATTCCTGGAGCCCACAGAGGTCCTTCTGCAGCTCTTCACAGTCCGCTTGGTTCTTAATTTCCCGAAATAACTTGCCATCATCGGCAAACATTTGTATGGAGGAGTGTACAACGTCAGGCATGTCATTTATGAAACAAACAAACAGCGGGCCCAATACACTGCCCTGTGGTACCCCACTTGTTACAGGTGCAGATGACGATTTCGTGCCATTAATCACCACACACTGCTTGCGGTCATGTAGAAAGTCTTCTATCCACGCTAGGACATTTCCCCGAATTCCGTACCCTTCCAGTTTGATTTTCAGCCTTTCGTGGGGTACACTGTCGAAAGCCTTGGCAAAATCTAGGTAAATATTGTCGATATTACCACCCCGTTCCAGAATATGGGTCCAAATATCCAATACCTTGAGCAATTGTGTTAAGCAAGAGCGCCCCGGCATAAAACCGTGTTGGCAATCTTTTACAAGGTTGTTTCGTAGTAGATGTTCCATCGCTGCATCTCTGATAATACTCTCAAGTACTTTACATATTATGCTGGTCAGGCTCACCGGTCTATAGTTGTTCGTGGAGTGACTATCGCCCTTCTTGAAGATAGGACTCACATAAGCCACTTTCCATTCACTGGGGACCATTTGTTCATCCAGGCATTTACAAAACAGGAGCTTCAGGGGCTCTGCAAGCTCGTTGCACAGCTCTCATACATGCAAGTAAATCACTGTAGGTGCGCGTGATCTAGTTATATGCTGATAACCACAAGGAAAGAAGAAAACACGAAGTTCCCAAGCGCTTTCGTGTAATTGAAGATGTGAATTACACGAAAGCGCTTGGGAACTTCGTGTTTTCTTCTTTCCTTGTGGTTATCATACATGTATGATAATTATCATACATGTGACAACTCTGCTGCTTCAATATGATTGGCCAGCCAATTCAAATGCTATGATACCTGAAGGTCATGTCATTTCATGTCGCGAAGAGGAGGAGACAAGTGACTGGCAACATGGCGGGTACAGAAATTTACTCCTAGAAATTTTGTGAAATGTTCCGTTAATATTGATTTGCACAAGAAATGATATGAAGTCGTATGTTTTATTTTTTTTTGTAGCTGTAATATTGAAAATTGAAATCTTGCGGACAGCCAATGGACGAATATTAACATAAAATATTATAGTTCCATAATATTTTTTTTGATAATAGAAAATAAGGGAGAAAGGGAACACGGTGTTCTTACTTTCACTTCTAGCGAGAATAAATGTCCCTCATTCATTACTGTACAGAGAGACATAAATAAAGCCAATTATGCCAAACTGAAATTACCCTAAGATCTTAATGTTACATAAAGAATATTTATCTCAATTATATATATTTTATTAGACCGGTTTATATATCTAGCAGTATTATTTATCTTTTCTGAAATACGAAAAAGAATTTAAATCACCAACATACTGTAGTTTACGTAACTATTAAATACAATTTCAACCTTTATATATCTTCAATAGTTTAATAAAACCATTAAATATATATAAAATTATATATTTAAATAAGAGAACTGTGCGTTAGATACATGAATAATGAAAAAAAAAGTTATCACCATTAAATTAGTTTCTTTAGGTTGTTTGTGGTGTTTAGGAGGACAGCTGATCACTCCTCACAACTCAGACCAAATTTCCCATTCAAGTTTTTTCTCTCCCCTTACCATGTGATAAACAATCAGGTAAGGTCCTAAAACGTATATTAAAACCACTAATTAAACCTGAATTAATTTTAAAACTAGAATAAAGTTACGTAGTTGTAGATGAGATACGAATGGTGACTTGTTGTGCTTGTATAATAATTGACCTTTTTGAGTGAATACATAATTATTTATTTGTATATTGAGGGATTAAATAAGTATATGATGTGAAAGAGTGTGTTTTGGGGGTGTTATTTAGCGAGGGAGATGAGTTATGTATAATGGGTTAGTGTTATGTTGTTTACGTGTATATTAAGGTCAAGTTCTTTCTGGGTTTGTGTTATTTGACCTGTTCTTGATATAGTTTGATTTTATTTGACCTATTTTTGACATATTTTGACCTTATTTGACCTGTTTTATATAGTTTGACCTTATTTGACCTATTTTTGACATATTTTGACCTTATTTAACCTGTTTTATATAGTTTGACCTTATTTCACCTGTTTTTTTTATAATTTGACCTTATTTGACCAGTTCTTGATATAGTTTAGCCTTATTTCACCTGTCCTGTCCCCTAAAATATTAAAATTACCCAAACTAACCTAGCCAAAGGTAATTCTAACCAACCTAACCAATTTTAATATATTTTAACCAAACCCAAATAAAACCAAATCTAACCTAATAATCTTGTGGTCATTTTTGGTTAGGTTAGGTTCTTAACAATGAAAATATAGTGTTAGTGGATTATTTATATTATTTTCTTTTATAATTTATCTCTATAATCAGTCGCTTGAATGTCATTTTTATTTGAATTTTTTTTACCCAAATTAATTTTTAGCTGTGTAATTTATTTATTTGTTGCTTGTGTTTACTTTGTTATTTTTAGTTATATTTATAATTGAATGTTACTCTGGGTAGCTTCAGATGACCGATTAAATGTCGAAAAAGTCTGAATTACTAATACAGTCGAGTAACACTTGAAATGTTGGATACTGTACAAGAATAAAGGACTATTTCTTAAGCAGTTTTAGTGGATATATATATATTTTTTTGCATAGATCATTCTGTTCATTGTCATCCTCGCTGCAATGTTCAGTTACTTGGTGATGGCAGTGTGACAAGGAAGCTAAGTCCAGAATATGTCTTCAAAAGCAATACTCAATCTGCTTAATCAGCGCACATGGCTTGATTGATTAATACACCAAGGCAGTCAGTTTGAACCTGTGGTCTATTCACCCTGGATATATCATCTGTCGTACCGTATTAAAAAAAAATCAGCAAAATATCCCTCACAGACATCTGGCAGAAGAATTACAGTCTGGTGATGGCCTCATGACTTAGCGTTCCGTCAGCTCTTCTACTGTTATATATATCGTCTGTGTTGTGTACGAACTGATTCAAGTGAAATACAAAGAAAGGAGGTGGGAGATGTTATACTGGCAGATAGTAACATTCATTCCTGTGTGTTATATGTCAGGTTTGGTAAAATGATTATAAACTTGTTGCTTAATGTTGTTGTTGTTGTAGAATATTTCCTTTTGTTTTGAAGGAAATGGCCTGCAGTGCTGATGGCTTACCCACAAGTGAGGCCCTCAGTCTCTTGCATGAGGACATCTCCATCGCTTTGGATGAATATCAGAAGACAGAAGCTGAAAAGTAAGTGTAGAAAAGATTATTAATTAATTTTGAAATACAGTATTAACCTGTGGGGCATATTGGAGTCTGTACTTTCTTGTAAATGAGGCGTATAGACTAACCAGGGCGTATGTGCGAATATCTCAACTCGGTTCAATTATTCGGGCTGTACTGCATGTTTTCTGCCCTTGGTTTCTTATGGGATTGTACCACGCTGGAGGTGTATCCACATTGCCTGACAATGATGCTATGGACTGACACAGAAAATGGGAAATTGAGCAACCCAGTGATGTGCCCTTGCTATTGTAAACACCTCATATGTTTGGTGATACTGTATTATGTTTTATATTTCAGGAACAAAGGTTTTGGACCAAAGAGTGTTCTGTATGAAGCCTTCCACCACAAGAGTAGTCTCTCTGTGTTTCATTGGACATCAGTGATAGCGTTGATCGTTGAAGGCATCGTGCTGCTGGTGGCCTTCGCTGCATGTAATGACCCCAGGTGTGTACAGTATGGGTCCATAAAATACAACAGGCATATGAAGTTACCTTTGATTCTTTCTGTGCTATATATTGACCTGAGAATGTGGACTGGTGTAATATTCTCCATACATAGGTAAAAATATATGACCTTATGATTTGGTATGAGTGTAAATACAAGCAAACATACAGTAGCAGTAAAGCAACCATTTGTTGACAGATAGGATAACTACTCTGATGTCCTTAATAATTTTTCCATTAGAGAATTTAAGATGAATTTTGTTCTGTTTAGATTTACAGATGATGTAATATGTTTATTATTATTATCAGGTACCAGCATCTTCCTGCCGAGTCCTTCTTCATTTTCTTAGCAGTAATTCTTAACGTGTACTTGGTGTGGTGGGACACTCAGCTGAGGCACAAAGAGGTCCCAAGACTCACACACAACGTCTTAAAGGATCTTAAAGGTAAAGCATTGTGACTTACGGTAACGTTTTTTATTAATATCCGAACATTGTCTGTGAATTTTAAAACTGTTCTTTATTTAGTTACCCACAAAAGTACCGTCAGTGTGTGTGTTGTTTCATACTAGGACCTTGACACTACTCTCCTGCAACTTTCTACACTTATCATTACACCACTACCCACCACTGTTCTCTCCTAACTACAGTATTTGAGGTTTCTTTGTCACTTACTCTTGCTTGTTTCCGTTGGTGTCATGCGTGCCATTTTTTTTTTTCAGAATACCACGGCAATGTGTTGTGGTCTGCCGAGAACTATCCTCACCTCCACTCCCCCTGCATCACCCTCCAGTGGACTCGTCGCGATGGTAACACAGTCAACCTCCCTTGGTCTCTCCTGGTGCGTGGGGATATTATACTCATGAAACCTGGACAGAAAGTTCCTGCTAGATGTAGGCCCATGCAGGTAAGTAGTATAATTTTTATTTATTCCTAACATTTACTGGTACTACAGTATATGCACAAGTGATGCAACCCTGGTGCCTAAGGTCCGTAATTGCCTTGGATAATGAGGAGTATCTATTGAAATATATGTGGTGAAAGTTGCTGGCTGAGAAAGCATCTCCCCTTATTCAAATTAATTCTTATGGGGGAAAATTGCCCCAATATTCACAATTTCGTTATTTTCAATGACTTTTAGGAGTGCCTCCCTTGCGATAACTGGGGTATTCCTGGTACAGTATGCACGTGACACAGTACAGCCGGGCAGTCACCCAGCTGACCCAATGCCTTAATACATATGTTCACTTCCCACACATACACACACATGCTCTTAATTTTTTTTTTTTTAGTTTTATAATTTCTTTATTTCTAAGCCACATTAGAGTATTGTAATGATTTCTTTTCTTCTCAAACAAGCACAGAGAAGCGATAAACATACTGAGATAAGGGAGAAGGATGGTTTGTTGATCCTTTATATAATGTACTTTAAACCTTTGTTATCAAACCACTATAAAACTATTTAAAATTCAGATACTGTACCATGTGGCAACAATGGTACATATTCTGTTACGAGTAATACTATTAGAAATGTCGTTTGACAATAAATTGACGATACGTATTTAGATAGCCAAGCAACTTATGAATTACACTGGTGTCAATATACATTACTGGACCCTCGATAAAGAATGATATTAGGTTCCTGAAACCTCAATTAGTTGTGAATCATTCTTTACTGAACTTCTTATGGGAAAGAGGGCTAGGGTCTGAACATCGCAAAGATTGACTTTTTTAACTATAGTACGTATGCCTATTTTCATCCACGATGGCGTCACAGCAGTAGAGTACTGCATTCACAAGAGTACTGTACTGTACATAACATAAAATATGGTAAGAAATGATTTATTGAGAATCGTGCATGTCGTATTCTCTTTACCACCGATCAACAACTAACCATCACCATCTCCCTACTGTACACCCATCTTATGATGTCAAACAACAAGCATGGAATTATTGTGATCCTAATACTACTCATAATAAAATCACTGGTACTGTACTTCCCAAGGTAAAACTACTTTGTTCAGCAGCACACCTCCATACATTATTTGTTACTTATGGCATTATAAATTTTATGATTTGACAGATAAGGATGGGTGTTTTATTCATATTTTATTTTGCGTTATTAACAAGGTTCTGAGTTATGAATAAATCAACTTATGAACAGGTCCTGAAATGTAACCCGTTCATTATTCAGGGGCCCCTGTACAGTATACAGATTCATCCAAGGCAAACACTTGGATGGATGCCAATATGCAGAAATTAAAAGCAATATAACATTTACGAGACAAAAACTTATCATATTTTCTACAAGATCTGGAGAAAAAATATAACTTAAGTGTACATCTATTATCTATACTGTAATTCAAAATTTATATTTCTTTAATATTGTATACCATCAGCTTCAACTACAAAGAAAATTATATAAAGTTAAATTTACCTGTACATGTGGTTTCTTCTCCAACACTTTCTATGAAGATATTTCATTCCATCCATCAATGGGTCCCAGCTTTCATAATGTGTGAGAAGTGAGACAGCAATAAAAGATGTCATCATGGGAATTGCACCAATATAAATTAGCAGTGAATACTTGATGCCCTTGAGCCAGATGTCCACAAACATTGTCAAGGGAATAGTTAAGCTCAAAGATAAAGTAGCCATCAATGATGAAGTAAGGAAGCATCCCCTGCAAAATAAAACACCTTCAATTCCCAAGTAATTCCAATGTAGGTCAAACAATTACAGTATTACCCCGCCTAACGCGGTTTCACTTAGCGCGTTTTCGCATATACGCGGTGCCTTGCCAGAGCTGAACTTTCACTTAACACAGATTTTTTCCACATATACGCGGTGAGTGTCCGGCTCGAGATGCTATTTTTAGATTTTGCCCACGCGCCACCCGCCTGCCTGCCTGCCTGTGCTCCTCGCCTCTCCCTCCTCCTCCCTCCGCTTGGGCAAGCCGCGCGGTAAGGTTGCGCAGTGTGTGTCTTTGTTGCGTTATCACTGACGTCATATGACGTATCGGACTGTGATTGGCCATGCATCCCTACCCCCCTCTGCTGCTAGCTGTAATTGGCTTAAAGTATTATGACGTGACCACCCCGGGGAGGGAGGGAGGAGAGACGATGCTTGACCTAGCTGCGGCAGTTTGATCCCTCAAGGCCACACCGTGTTAACGCGCATCCATTGTTCCGTAAAATGGCTTCCGCCGGACCACCACCCCCCAGAGAGAGACCTTTCCTTACCTGGACCCAGCGGCACTAAGCCAAAGAAGACACGACGTTCATTAAGCTACGAGGTGAAGTACCAAATTGTTCAAGATTTGGAGAAAGGAAGACGGCAAGTTGATCTCGCGCGCCAGCATGGCGTCAACGAATCTACGATTCGTACGATCAAGAAGGATGCAGCCAAGATCAAAGAGCACATGAAAATCACAAAGTCTGCAGGTGCTTCATCTATCAGGTATTGCCAGAACAGGGTGCTGGCAAAAGTGGAAAATTTGCTGGTGAGTTATTTGGTGCGTCAGGCGCGACGCAACATGGCGGTGGACACGCGCTCAGTGCAGGAGTACGCACGTGAGCTATACGCAGCAGTGACATGTAAACTGGGAATTGCAGAGCCCAAACCCTTCAATGCTTCCTCTGGTTGGCTGCATAGGTTTAAGAAGAGGAACAAGATCACCAACATCAACATTGGTGGTGAGGAAGCGAGTGCTGACCGTGTGGCGGCTAGAGATTTTCCTCCGTTTTTACGTGAGATTATGGAGGAAGGACAGTACAGTGACGACCAGGTGTTTAACATGGACGAATCTGGTCTTTTCTGGAAAAAGTTACCTTCCAAGACCTTCGTTGTCCAGTCTGCCAGCAAGGTAAGGGGTCGGAAGTTGCAGAAGGAACGCATCACCGTCCTGTTTACCACCAATGCCTCCGGTACCTGTAAACCAAAGTTATCGGTGATTCACACAGCCCGCAAGCCGCACGCCTACAAGAATATGGACATGAACAAGCTTAATGTCCACTGGCTAACCGCACGTAAGGCGTGGATGTCCTCTTCTCTGTCCCTCTTCTGGTTTGACAACTGTTTTGTTCCCGACGTGAAGAAATTCTGCGAGCAACAGAATGTTCCATTCAACATTTTGTTGCTCCTTGACAACGCACCTGGACACTCGCCCCTACTTATGGATCGTCACCCCAACGTAAAAGTGGTCTTCCTTCCTCCCAACACTACGTCATTAATCCAGCCCATGGACCAGGAGTTGATCTGCAATGTGAAAGCTGCGTACTCTGCAAAGAAGTTCAAGCTCCTGAACGACTCTACCAACACCAAGGATGAGTTGCGTAAGCTGGGTGACACCGACAGCGAGAGCAAAAGCGACGAGGACAAGGAACAAGAGGCGGTGACTCAAGAACTTCTCGTCAAACAATTTTGGAAGAAGTTTAACGTTAAACAAGCTGTAGACTTCTTGGTGGAGGCATGGGATCTGCTGACTATTGCTACGATTCGTCACGCATGGAGACATGTGTTGCATGGCATACCAGGTGAGAGGAGGAGTGAACCTGTGACTGGTCAGGTTCAGACTGTTGCAGTAGCAGTGGACCTTGCCAGAGAAGCTGCGCTCAATATTACAGCTGAAGGCTTCTCCGAGACCACCAACGAAGACATCCTGGAGGTGATCAAAGATCCTGAAGTGACTGCCGACGAGATGTTGGAAAAAGAACACGCCAGTGAAGAGGAGGAGGAAGGTGCGTCATTCTCCGAAGAACCTAGTTTAAGTCATAGTGATATTAAGTGTGCCATAGAGTTTGCAGAAAAAATTAAGTCCGTCCTTTCCCGCGACAATGACGATGAACGCTATGAAGTCTTCCATACCCGACTGGTGCAGGCTATGGAGCCGTACATCAAGGTGTATCACGACAACATCAACACCAGCCGTCAGCAAAGCATAACCGAGTTTTTCGCCCGCAACCCACCACAGCCAGCCCAAGCCAGTGATAGTGAAAGTGAAGTTGACTTTGAGGGATTTGTCAGGGAAGCCCTGACAACTGTAAGTGACAGTGATGTTGATTCACCTAGTAATGGTGATTCACCTGAGGGCCAGTAATCTGCCCTCTGCCTCGGAACCAGCCTCCATCCCCGTATGCCGACCCATCTCTTCTACTACGGTAAGTGTTCCACCTAACTTTTAGTTTCTCTTAGGTAACCTTCATTTTTCCTATGTTAACCTTTATCTTTCCTAACCTAACCTCTTCTATATTACTTGTTTTTTCATACCATCATAAAGTTAAGATAGAATTTTTACTACAACATAGTTATGTGTCGTCAAAAAGTGGAGTTTGGGGGTCGGGCTGGGTTCTATTGGAATTAATCCCATATGTTCTGTTGTTCACTTAACGCGGATTTCACTTAACGCGGGACCCTCTGGGTTCAATTGACCGCGTTAAGTGGGGTACAACTGTATAGAAGGTGTTAACTAAGAAGACAATTCCAAAAAAAAAGAATCTTTACTGCAAAAATTTTTTCTTGCATTATCAGCTAAGAGAGGAATGTATGATATTCTCTGAAACACTTCAATTCAGAAACAAATTCAGACTTTATTTCAAGAAATAAAGTATAAAGGTAAGCACCTATTTGGTACATCCTTTTTCTCTTCTATGATACAGTGGCTACAATCAAGAACATATACACACACACACTGTTCGTTTTTGTCACTCATCCTCTAAACCGCTAAGACACATGCATTGTGCGATATTGTTCCCTTCCACAACAATGCTCAAAGACATCCTTCTACATTTTCCCTGTCACTTTACACAATCTAGCATCCTCAAACCACAGAGTCCATTCTCAAAAAGTACTTGATGCCATACTGTCTAGTCAGGCTCAAGATGATTATAAACTAACCTAAGGTATCATATTGTTTCACACAGAGTAAGCACAGATACTTCTTTTAGCTACTGTACCTATAGTTTTTTATTTTCCTTTTTTATGATGGTTTTTCAATAATCATAATCTATGGTTTAAACATATGGGAGATTATGGCCGGAATCAACATTTCAAAGAGGTCATGGTCATCAGTGCCCAACCATAAAAATTCTGGACATATTAATCAAATTTCATAAATGAGATTGACAATATCAATACTTTGTTATAAATGGTGTAATTGATAAAGCATTACTAACCAAAGCCAAAGAAGTTCAGACAGGACAGTTCCTACTAAGCCATTAACAGACATGTAGAACAGGTGTTGCAGATTTGGCAACTAAAATGTCTCCCATCCAAAAACATCCAACAGGGGGAACCCGGGCCACAGAATGATGGTATTGAAAAAGCCCACAAATCCTGGAGAAAAAAAAATATTAATAAGAAAACAAATTAAAAAGACCAATACATTCAACCTATCTATCTACAGTACCTACACCAACTGTGCCACAAATTTTGTTTTATTTCAAGAAGTTAAAATCATTACACTTTAATAATTCACACCCGAACAACTGAAGGCAATAAATTTGTACAGAATAAAGCAAAATTATCTCTCCCTGAAAAATAAGAATCCTCTCTTTGTGTTAGTGTTGTGTTCTGACAGTTTAACGGTGTGAATTCCCATGAAGAAATAAATACAATGCCTGCCAAGTAACTGAAGTATGGCATATGAATACGATGTGACAGTTAGAAATTCAATGACAACACAATTGTATTAGCTTATGACTACCTGGTAAATGTAATAGGAGAGTGGTTAAGTTATCATTTCATATTACTGTACAGCTATATTGCTAAAGTATTACCTTCAAGAACTATAAAAACATTGAC
>NW_024747227.1:0-8031 GCF_018991925.1 Homarus americanus
GCATCAGACGCGTGGGCATCGAGATACTTGTCACAATGGCCATTGAGGGATCTATAAACATCCTTAGATCCCTCAGACTGCAGGCGGACGGCTAGGATGTCGCTCCGCGGCCCGAATGCTGGGGCTGGGGCGTTCGCCCACACTGCAAGCAGGGCAGTTCGATCTCATCCCTGCCAAGGAGCTCCAATCCACAGGGGTGCTGCTGCTCCCGGGACACACGCGGAGTTCGAGCCTGCTGTGGCGGGCGCTCTAGCCTAAAAACTTAGACAAGAGGTTTTTTAACTCATTCATTTTTTTAAATTTTTAGCTAGGTTTTAGTCCTCTCCTGACAAGTCGGAGATGACCATCGCTCTGATTCCTTCTGCAACAGAGACACGGACAGCAGCCTCATCCATGAGCTCCACAAGTGTGTCACCACGAGCAACTGGCAGCCCTCCCAAACCAGCAGCCGCCAGCAGGGCCGGCGGTCAATAAATAAGGCCCTTAAAATATCATTATGGGGTGGGATGGGGTGCCAGTTGCCGACTACATCTTAGACATCCGGTGACCAACATCCAAGCACTGCGGGGAGCTCCCTACCAGGATGGATATTGCGGAAGGGTATAAATGCCAGGAGAGTAGTTGTGCAGGGAACCTGGTAATCCCTGCAAGATAGTCAGATTTTAGGGGCACAGTTGTGCATTTGAGTTTTAAATTTTAAAGAAAAGTAAAGAAAGTGAAGAGCGTCCGGGCATGCGGGAAGCGGCTCCGTGTTGTTGAAACTAATAAAATTTTTTGTGAGTATTACTAGCCAAATGCCTCGTCATCTAATTAGTGACGCGCATGAATGGATTAACGAGATTCCCACTGTCCCTATCTACTATCTAGCGAACCCACAGGCAGGGGAACGGGCCTGCACTAAACAGCAGGGAAAGACCTGTTGAGCAGCTCTAGTCTGATTTTGTAGAAGCATCAGAAATTGTAGCATAAATTGGGGAGAGTCGTTCGCCTCCGTGTGGGCTGACCGCTAGTGAAATACTACTCTGATCGTTTTCTTTACTTACTCAGTGAGACAGAATGGGAGTCTCCCGCGCGGAGGCGTCTCCTCTTTCTAGCCCTAAGCGGCGGAAGGGTCGGCAATTAGGGCCCCGTGCGGTTCGACGAGTCACGCTAACAGCGAAGCAGCGCCGAACCCAGCGTCTCTGAAGGCTGGCCTTCGCCCTTGTGATCGCTCCGAGGACGCATTATCAGGTGAGAGTTTGGCTGGGGCAGTACATCTGTCAAATGATAACACCCAGGTGTCCCTAAGGCCAGCTCAGCGTGGACCAGAAACCTCGCGTAGGCAAAGGGCAAATCACTGAAAGCAGTCCTAATTTTCGAGTACGAATATGGACTGCGAAAGCAAGGCCTATCGATCGCCTGACTTTAGGGTTTTAAGCAAGAGGTGTCAGAAAAGTACCCACAGGAAGTAACTGGCTTGTGGCCAAGCGTTCAAAGCGGCGTCGCTTTTTGATCCTTCGATGTCGGCTCTTCCTATCATTGTAGTAGAATTCACCAAGCGTTGGATTGTTCGCACTAACAGGGGAACGTGAGCTGGGTTTTAGACAAATGTGTTGAGACAGGTTAGTTTTACCCTACTGTTAAAATATAGGGTCGTTGCGATAGTAGTCCTGCTCAATCTGAGAGAACAGCGAGTCCGGACATATGGTTCCGTTCTTGGTCGATCAGCCAGTGGGCGAGGCTACGTCCGTGGGGTTATCTTCTGAAAGCCTCTAAGGCAGCATCCGGCTAAACAGCGATACCGCGTCTGACTCGCATTGGGACGGTCAAAGATATTACGAGACTCTGGCGGGCACCTTGCTGCACCGCCGGAGAATGGACCCATGCAAGGGGAACTCGGGGGAGTGGTGTCATCAGTGCCGGCTCTCCCGTCCCAAATGCGGATCACCCGAATGCTGATGTGCCGTACCGAATCGTTCGTAGACGACTTACGTACCGGTCAGGGTGTTGTAGATGGCAGAGCAGCATCCTCACTGCGATCCATTAAGACTTCTCCCTACCAGGCCGGAGGTTTCATCACGCCCCCCGATGGCGAAATCCTCCATTACAGCAGCGGCAGCAGTATCTAGCAGCCTGCTCCATTGCGCAAGTGTCTGTTTAACCTAACCTTGGTTAAAGTGTATTGGTGTCCTGAAGTTTTATAGAGGCTTGCCAGCCTAAGTAAGAGACAAACAAATAATCCAACAACCTCTCCTTGGTAGTAGTAGTAGAGAGTTTATTGGTGTCCTGAAGTTTTATAGAGGCTTGCCAGCCTAAGTAAGAGACAAACAAATAATCCAACAACCTCTCCTTGGTGGTAGTAGTAGTAGTAGTAGTAGAGAGTGTGTTGGTGTCCTGAAGTTCTATAGAGGCTTGCCAGCCTGAGTAAGAGACAAACAAATAATCGAACAACCTCTCCTTGGTAGTAGAAGAGTGTATTGGTGTCCTAAAGTTTTAGCGAGGCTTGCCAGCCTGAGTAAGACAAAGAAATAATCCAGACAGCCACTACTACCTAACCTAACCGTGGTGCAGTCCACACTACCAGACCGCTGGAGGTTTCGTCACGCCCCCCGATGGCGAAATCCTCCGTTACAGCAGAAGTGTCTGTTTAACCTAACCTTAGTACAAAGTCTATTGGTGTCCACAATTTTATAGAGGCTAGCCAGCCTAAGTCAATAACAGACAGAAAGAAATAATCCAAGCAGCCAACACTACCTAACCTTGGTGTAAGGTCTATTGGCGGCCTAAATTTTATAGAGATATACAGGCAGCCACCACTACTTTCGCCGGAGGTTTCGTCACGCTCCCCGATGGCGAAATCCTCCATTACAGCAGAAGTGTGTAGCGGCCTGCTCCAAGTGTCTGTTTAACCTAACCTTAGTACAAAGTCTATTGGTGTCCACAATTTTATAGAGGCTAGCCAGCCTAAGTCAATAACAGACAGAAAGAAATAATCCAAGCAGCCAACACTACCTAACCTGGGTGTAAAGTCTATTGGCGGCCTAAATTTTATAGAGATATACAGGCAGCCACCACTACTTTCGCCAGAGGTTTCGTCACGCTCCCCGATGGCGAAATCCTCCATTACAGCAAAAGTGTGTAGCGGCCTGCTCCAAGTGTCTGTTTAACTTAACCTTAGTACAAAGTCTATTGGTGTCCTCAATTTTATAGAGGTTAGCCACCCGAAGTCAATAAGAGACAAAGAAAAAATCCAAGCAGCCACCACCATCTAGCCTAAACTGTTTAGCCTGACCGTGGTAAAGTCTAACGGGGGACCTTAAATTTTATAGATTAATAATACAGGCAACTACCTAATCTAACCAACCACTACCGGGCCGCCGGAGGTTTCGTCGATGTCGAAATCCTCTTCCTTCTTGTATTGGCAAGGGGAGTTTGCTTTAACTTAGGTATGCTAGCCTAAGTAAAAATAGATGCCCCTTCCTTATCGGTGTTGTCGATGGCACAGCACAGCACGGCACCGTGCCTATGACGAAATCAACTTCATTAAACTCAACTCATACTTCAAATGCACCAAGAGAACTTGCACACCCGAATGGGAGACCGTCAGAGTCAATCGAGGGTCGATTTAATAGCATACTATACAAAATGATCCGAGAATCTGCACATACCGAGTGGGAGACGGTCGTGAAAGCGTCCGCCCTTGTACGCTGGATGGAACTATTTCACTATAGTAAGGGGTAGGGGCACCTCGGTCATATTATACAACATACCAAAGAAGTTCCACACCCGCATGGGAGACCGTCAGAGTCAATCGGGGGTCGATTTAATAGCATACTACAGAAACTTGCACACCCGAATGGGAGACCGTCAAAGTCAATCGAGGGTCGATTTAATAGCATACTATACAAAATGATCCGAGAATCTGCACATACCGAGTGGGAGACGGTCGTGAAAGCGTCAGCCCTTGTATGCTGGATGGCACTATTTCACTATAGTAAGGGGTAGGGGCACCTCGGTCATATTATACAACATACCAAAGAAGTTCCACACCCGCATGGGAGACCATATGAGTCAATCGGGGGTCGATTTGATAGCATACTACAGAAACTTGCACACCCGAATGGGAGACCGTCAAAGTCAATCGGGGGTCGATTTGATAGCATACTACAGAAACTTGCACACCCGAATGGGAGACCGTCAAAGTCAATCAGGGGTCGATTTAATAGCATACTACAGAAACTTGCACACCCGAATGGGAGACCGTCAAAGTCAATCAGGGGTCGATTTAATAGCATACTACAGAAACTTGCACACCCGAATGGGAGACAGTCAAAGTCAATCAGGGGTCGATTTAATAGCATACTACAGAAACTTGCACACCCGAATGGGAGACCGTCAAAGTCAATCGAGGGTCGATTTAATAGCATACTATACAAAATGATCCGAGAATGTGCACACACCGAGTGGGAGACGGTGATGAAAACGTCCGCCCTTGTACACTGGATGGCACTATTTCACTATAGTAAGGGGTAGAGGTCACCGCGGTCATATTATACAACATACCAGAGAAGTTTTCCACCCGCATGGGAGACCGTCAAAGTCAATCGGGGATCGATTTAATAGCATACTACAGAAACTTGCACACCCGAATGGGAAGACCGTCAAAATCAATCGAAAATTCGATTTAATGTATACTACGAAATTTACACACCGAATGGGAAGACCGTCAAAAAAAGTCAATAAAGAGTCGATTTGAAACATACTACAGAAACTTGCACGAATGGGGAGACAGTCAAAAGAAATCAATCGGAAGTCGATTTAATAGCATACTACAGAAACTTACCGAATGGGAGACGAAGTCAAAGTCAATGGGGGTGATTTAATAGCATACTACAGAAACTTGCACCCAGATAGGGAGACCAATCAAAGTCAATCGAGAGTCGGTTGTTAACATACTACAGAAACTTTACACCGAATGAGAGACAGTCAAAAGTCAATCAGGGAATTCGGTTAATAACATACTACAGAAACTTGCACACCCGAATGGGAGACAGTGAAAGTCAATCGGGGGTCGATTTAATAGCATACTACAGAAACTTGCACACCCGAATGGGAGACCGTCAAAGTCAATCGGGGGTCGATTTAATAGCATACTACAGAAACTTGCACACCCGAATGGGAGACCGTCAAAGTCAATCGGGGTCGATTTGATAGAATACTACAGAAACTTGCACACCCGAATGGGAGACAGTCAAAGTCAATCGGGGGTCGATTTAATAGCATACTACAGAAACTTGCACACCCGAATGGGAGACGGTCAAAGTCAATCGGGGGTCGATTTGATAGCATACTTTACAAAATGATCCGGGAATCTGCACACACCGAGTGGGAGACGGTGATGAAAACGTCCGCCCTTGTACGATGGATGGCACTATTTCACTATAGTAAGGGGTAGAGGCACCTCGGTCATATTGTACAACATACCAGAGAAGTTCCACACCCGCATGGGAGACGGTCAAAGTCAATCGGGGGTCGATTTAATAGCATACTACAGAGAATTTACACACCCGAATGGGAGACCGTCAGAGTCAATCGAGGGTCGATTTAATAGCATACTATACAAAATGATCTGAGAATGTGCACACACCGAGTGGGAGACGGTGATGAAAGCGTCCGACCTTGTACACTGGATGGCACTATTTCACTATAGTAAGGGGTAGGGGCACCTCGGTCATATTATACAACAAACCAGAAAAGTTCCACACCCGCATGGGAGACCGTCAAAGTGAATCGGGGGTCGATTTGATAGCATACTACAGAGAACTTGCACGCCAGAATGGGAGACCGTCAAAGTCAATCGGGGGTCGATTTGATAGCATACTACAGAGAACTTGCACACCCGAATGGGAGACCTTCAGAGTCAATCGAGGGTCGATTTAATAGCATACTATACAAAATGATCCGAGAATGTGCACACACCGAGTGGGAGGCGGTGATGAAAGCGTCCGCCCTTGTACACTGGATGGCCCCTCAAGCCTTCCTCTCTCTCTGTCTTAAGAATAAGTAGGAACGGAGTCAGGGGTGGGAGTACCGGCGCCATGGCCGCTGGTACCCTCGCGACAATCCCCTCAAACCTTCCTCTCTCTCTCTCAGTCTTAAGAATAAGAAGGAACGGAGTCAGGGGTGGGAGTACCGGCGCCATGGCCGCTTGGTACCCCCGCGACAAGCCCCTCAAACCTTCCTGTGTATGTCTTTTGCAGCAGCACGTGGTAATGTCGGTGGTGAAGAAAGTCGGTGGCAGAGCGTCTTCCGCTTCGTGGTTGGGGAACATGTTCCACCTAAGGATGATGAGACCACGATCGACCTCGTAGTAGGAGAGAGCTACCCGCCAAATTTAAGCATATTAATAAGCGGAGGAAAAGAAACCAACAGGGATTCCCTTAGTAAGGGCGACTGAACAGGGAAAAGCCCAGCGCATAACCTCGATGTCTTCGGGCACGAGGGGTGTTGCGTTTCAGAGGGTCCAGCACGCCGTCCCATACCGTCTAAGTCAAGCTTGAAAGCGGCCACTGCCCATGGAGGGTGACAGGCCCGTATGGCGGCGCCCGTGAGGGTACAGATGGGACGGTCGGAAAGGGCCTCTCTGTAGAGTCGGGTTGCTTGAAAGTGCAGCCCAAAGCAGGTGGTAAACTCCATCTAAGGCTAAATATGACCACGAGACCGATGGCGAACAAGTACCGTGAGGGAAAGTTGAAAAGAACTTTGAAGAGAGAGTTCAAGAGTACGTGAAACCGTTAAGAGCCAAACGGGTGGAAACTCGAAGGTCGAACTGAGGGGATTCAGCTCGTCGGCTGTCGGCTGGGTGGGGTGTTGTAATTGAGCGACCCAAAAATGTTTGGGCGCGCCCCCACTCACGCTGGCGTCGGCGGGCGTATTTCGCCTCGTAGTAGGTCACCGCGACCCGTTGCCGGGGACGTCGAAGGCCCGGTCGGACTGGTCCCTCGCCGCCGACTCTCTCTCAGCTCGTCAGAGACCCTTGTGACGAGAGAACCACCAGTGTCCTGGCTGCCTTCGCGACAGTCCGTCGAAAAGAGCTTTTCCCATACCGGCGGTTTTACTCTCGCGGTATGCAAAACATCGGTGATCCACCGACCGTCTTGAAAACGGACCAAGGAGTCTAACATGTGTGTTGGAAGTCAGTAGGTCACCCTAAACCCAAAGGCGAAATAAGTAATGAGCGCCGGGGCAGCACATAACAGGCTGTCGGTGCGTCTTGGGCGATCTGACCCGACTGCCTCTTGTCGCTACGCCAGCAAAGCGGGGTGAGATCACCTCCCCGTCCTGGACGTTGCGTGTAGTGGAGTCGTCAGGGCGATGGTAAGTTTAATTTCACCTCATGGGAGGTCACTGGGCAGGACTTGCCAAGACGCGCGGTGCTGTCCCAGGCGGGCCGTCGGTAAACGGCGGAGGCGCACCGGGGCAGGCTCGCGGGCAGTCGGCAAGTACCATGAGCATATATGTTGGGACCCGAAAGATGGTGAACTATGCCTGGCCAGGATGAAGCCAGAAGAAACTCTGGTGGAGGTCCGTAGCGATTCTGACGTGCAAATCGATCGTCGAAGCTGGGTATAGGGGCGAAAGACTAATCGAATCATCTCATAGCTGGTTCCCTCCGAAGTTTCCCTCAGGATAGCTGGAACTCGCAGGGTGAATTTCATCGGGTAAAGCGAATGATTAGAGGTCTTGGGGACGAAACGTCCTCAACCTATTCTCAAACTTTAAATGGGTGAGATGCCGAGCTTGCTTGTAGGGATGAGGCTCCGGCGACTAATCTGAGTATCTAATGGGCCACTTTTGGTAAGCAGAACTGGCGCTGTGGGATGAACCAAACGTCGAGTTAAGGGGCCTAAATGAATGCTCATTCAGATCCCATTGAAAGGCGTTGGTTGCTATAGACAGCAGGACGGTAGCCATGGAAGTTGGAATCCGCTAAGGAGTGTGTAACAACTCACCTGCCGAAGCAACTAGCCCTTAAAATGGTATGGCGCTCAA
>NW_024747228.1:0-10827 GCF_018991925.1 Homarus americanus
TTTTTTTTTTTTATTTCCCTCTCAATATATCACTGTCGGTAACTGTCTCTTTAACATGTAACTGTGGCTCCGATGGAGCCGATTAAGTTGTAGTAGTGGGATGGCGTGTTTGTTGTGCACAAGTAACCTCTTACTTGGAAGAGGTGTGCTTGGTGACAGCCTTGGTGCCCTCAGACACGGCATGCTTGGCCAGTTCACCGGGCAGCAAGAGTCGGACAGCTGTCTGGATTTCCCGACTTGTAATGGTGGAGCGTTTGTTGTAGTGCGCCAGGCGGGAAGCCTCGGCAGCGATGCGCTCGAAGATGTCGTTCACGAAAGAGTTCATGATGGACATAGCTTTGGAGGAGACTCCTGTGTCGGGGTGCACTTGCTTCAGTACCTTGTAGATGTAGATGCTGTAGCTTTCCTTCCTTCTGCGCTTCTTCTTCTTGTCACCCTTGGCAATGGCCTTCTGGGCCTTTCCAGCCTTCTTGGCAGCCTTTCCGGAAGTTTTGGGAGGCATGGCGGCACAGTTACTCGTGGCGCGGAGCGAGAGAATTGAAAACTGGCCCGACTAACTTTTCCTTATATACCGAGCGGGCCGCTCAGGATCAGACTGGCTGCAGCTACGGCTCTCTTGCATTGGTTGGGTCCGCGAGACGGCCACCTGGCCTGATCCTGAGCTTGGTATAAAAGACCAAGGTGGCGGGCGGAAATTTAACTCCTATCACGAAAAGCAGCAGCAGCAACATGTCAGGACGCGGCAAGGGGGGCAAGGTGAAGGGCAAGTCAAAGTCCCGTTCTAGCAGGGCCGGACTCCAGTTCCCCGTGGGTAGGATCCACCGTCTCTTGCGTAAAGGCAACTATGCTGAGCGTGTTGGTGCAGGTGCCCCTGTGTACCTTGCAGCCGTCATGGAGTACCTGGCAGCAGAAGTGCTCGAGCTGGCCGGTAACGCCGCCCGCGACAACAAGAAGACCCGCATTATCCCGCGTCATCTTCAGCTTGCCATTCGCAATGACGAGGAG
The DNA here is from genome assembly GCF_018991925.1 of Homarus americanus. Classification (NCBI taxonomy): domain Eukaryota; kingdom Metazoa; phylum Arthropoda; class Malacostraca; order Decapoda; family Nephropidae; genus Homarus; species Homarus americanus. The sequence continues at coordinate 1,006 of NW_024747228.1, forward strand.
CTGAACAAGCTCCTGTCTGGAGTCACCATTGCCCAAGGGGGTGTCCTTCCTAACATCCAAGCTGTGCTCCTCCCAAAGAAGACAGAGAAGAAATAAGAACCCAAGGTTCGTTCACACAAGACAACCTAACCAAACAGGCTCCTTTCGGAGCCACAGGATATCACTTAAAGAGAGAAATATACGACATCAACGTTTTGCAGGATAACACTCTGTGCAAATTGAGTGTAAATGTTTTTGAATGGTGTAGATGTGAAGGGGTACTGCGGGGGCCTGGGGTGGGGGACTTAAACGGGACTTAGAAGGGCGCAAGAAGCAGCAGCAGCTTTAGCAGCAGCAGCAAGGGAGGCGACCTTATTTTCACTCTGGTTCATTGACAGTACACATTTACCAGCAGCATACATTGGAGTCATATTGTAATTGTAGACTAAGCAGTGTGGGCTAGCTAGCTAGCCAATTTGGGATAAACAGCAAGAATGTAATGTCCTCAATGAAGTAATGACATAGTTCAAGATACAATAAGTGAGGTGGCCTGAAGTCTTTGACAGTGTCACATTCAATAATATAGTGCTTTAAAGGTGTATCACAAAGTTTACATGCTGAGTGTTCCGGTATGGGTACAGCGTTACTAACTTGCCAGATGTGTCTGTATCCTAACCTAATTGTGGCCACGACTACATCACACAGGCAGGCAGGAGCAAGTTGTTTGGACACTATTCCTAGCCCCCTTGGTCCCTGTTCACCTACTGTAGCAGTAAGTAGGTACCTGTTGTAAATCGAAAGGTTGCGAATTCGTATTCAGGGAAAGTTGTTGGAGCTTCTAAACTTGAACTGACACAATCCGAGGAGTGGTGACCAGAGGATCACAGACACTATCTCTCCCTTCCTAACCTCCTGCTCCTTCCTCTGTCCTCCCAAAATTGAACCATGCTATCGCAAAGGTAATAATACAGGTAGAGACAACAACATATTTTCCTATTGTCTTATTATATATTAATAACAGAAACGCTGCCGCCATCCCGGAGGCTTTACATTGTCTCACTGTTCATTCCCTCCACAATTCTTCCTCGTACTTCTTCTTCTTCTTCTTCTTCTTCTTCTTCTTCTTCCATGAATACTTTATTAACGGTGTATGTAAGTTTCACCATGTTTTGCACGACAGCGGTAGAGCAAAGTATATTTTGTTAGCAATAAACCAAAAGCATATTTTATGGCCTAATCATCACTACATAGAACACCAACCATAAAGCATGATACTAGTAGACCACAAAAACTGCTATAAACACCCAAAGCATATTTTATTGCCTAATCATCACTACATAGAACACCACTCATAAAGCATGATACTATTAGACCACAAACTGCTATAAACCCCAATAATAAACTATACTAGTGACTATAATTGTGTTACCCAATATTATACGAAATAATACTATAAAACATAATAATAAACACACTAATAGTGTATATTAGTGACTATAATTGTGTTACCCAATATTATACGAAATAATACTATAAAACATAATAATAAACACACTAATAGTGTATATTAGTTGAATGCACAATCTGATGAAAAGTCAAAAAAAAAAAAAACAACATAACAATAACCTAGAAAGAGTGTAGAGTATTTTTGTGCAAACTATTATACTAGTAGATGGTCTAAGATAACTGTATGTGAAGGAAAAGGTGTGCTCTCCACTCAAACTTTCTTTTTATGAAATCTCCTACTCCCCAGCTGAGCGGTACGCCCAATGGGAAACAAAACGTGGCACATAACACGCCGCCCGCCAGCTCTGGCTCGGGGAATAGGAATCAGTAATCGGGCGGAGTATAAACAACACCGCCGCCAATGTGCTCCTCCCATCTCTGAGGAAATCTGGCGGGCAACTTAATATTATATTAGCATGTAATAATAATAACAATAATAATAATAATAATACTACTACTAATAATAATAATAATAATAATATTAATAATAATAATATTAATAATAATAACATGCAATTTCATTTTATAACACATACTAACAAAATAGTGTATAGCCTACTATACTTAACTATAATAGGTTAGGTTGCGTAGGAGGATCTAAAAAGTACAGTAGTATATACACACACACACACACACACACACACACACACACATACATATAGACAACAAACTAAATTAGAAACCACACGTCAGTGAAGTTATCAAATCCTCCAGTTTCCGTCTCCACCTCCCACGCCGACTCAAGTCCCTCGGTGGTCCTGCACACGAGCTCCTCAGTGTTTACACAACATTCATACTTCCCAAGCTCACCTATGCCTCCTCCACCTGGTCTTCCTCCCTAAATGCCACACAACGTAAACACCTCGAAAAAGTGCAAAAGAGGCCATGCAAGATTATTCTCTACCCTTCCTACTCCACATATCAAGAAGCGCTCAACACACTGACCCTTTAGACTCTCACTGACCATCACCACGACCTCATCTGCAAATTTGGTAAGAAGCTTCTACACCATCCCCGACACCGGCTCCTACTACCACCTGAGATCCCTAGTCCGAGAATTGCTCTTCGACACCACAACCGCATCCAGCCCATACGTGCACGAACTGATCGCTATAAGAACAGCCCAGTCCAACCATTGTAAAAATTATCGATAACTTGTAATAAATCAGTGTACTCACTCCCAGTAAACACTACTCCTTGCACTGTCACTATGTTGAAATGAACTGTAGTTTGAGCTTTTCCCCAGCTAGTTATTATATGTCTTATTTGTGTCACTCATGTTACTTGTATATTATTTGTAATTCGTAACCCATTCCCCAAATATGTAACTGTATATTTTCAGCCTTCTGGCTGCCAAGCTCTTTCAATAAACCGTTAATTATTATTATTATTATTATTATTATTTATATGTTGGCCCATACCAACTCACTCCCCTGAACCCTCCTCCCCACCGGACTATCAACAAGTTCTTGCCATAAGGTACTATCTCATTTGGCAAAGGAATGGAACCAGTGATGAATAGTGGTGAACAGTGCTTAACTCAGTGAAAAACAACTCGGCAGTTGAGTCTTACCCAAGCTAGCTAACCACCTTCACACAGTGAGGTCCCAGGTACCCGGTTATACTTCCCCTGAGACTCCACGATAGAGAGGCCTGGGACCACACCTCACCCACTTGAATGAGTGAGTCATGTGGACCACGTGGTGTCCCCAAGATGCTACGACACCACGTAGTGAATGTTTTGCTACAGCATCATCATGTGAAGTTCCTCATAACACCATCTGTGAGGTAACTGCTACATCATCAGGCCCCTCATAACGCCATCTGTGAGGGAGTTACTACACTACGTGTCTGGTGTTCAACATCTCACCTTACATGATCTACGCGTGCAAACATTAATCTGTATGTTCACTGTGTGCTCCTTCACCTTTCTCTAATGAGGGCTTTTGTTAAACCACCAATGTATGATGTACTAAGTCATTTGTGTCCAATGTATACTTTCGAAAAGCCCTTGTTTGGGGAAGGTAGGAGAGAGTAGTCGTCATTATTGTCCAAGCCACATTATTTATTTCTATATATAAGTAATGTAGGCTGGTTTTTAAATACCTCAATCCCCTAACGGTGCCGTTTGTATATTAAGAAATACCGAAGCCATACAGTACAACACCAGCGAATATGAAGTATCACTGTAACCGGCAACTGTTACTCACTCATACCTACATACATATATAGAGTCTTTACAGAATGATAGCAGACACGAGGAAGACGAACAACAAGAGGAGAAGAGTTAGAAGAAATCAACTTCAAGCTAAGAAGAAGAATACCAAGACATTTCCTCCAAACAAGAAAACAACACAGACAATCAAGCCGACCAAACACTGAGAAACCATGGCGGAACCCAATATGCACCGGACGCTTGACCTGACTCTGTCCTGCCGCATCCAGGCGAGTTGCTGCTTAAAGTCCCTCACGCAAGCGCTGTTTAGCCACTGCACCTATTCTATCCTCCTAAAATTCACTTCAATCCCCCCTGCCACTAGCATGTTATGTATGTATGTATGTATGTATGTATGTATGAATGATAACTGCAACTTTGCGTATTAAAACTCATTACTCTTACCGAAGTAATATAGTGCGTGGTTATGTTATGTCATGTTAGGATAGATTATAAACTACATTGGGTTACATTTCGTGAGGTTCGGTGACGCTACAGGAAGTTAGGTGAGGTACCTGGAGGTTAGGTGAATGTTGACTGACTGACTGACTGACAATTATTAGGAAGTGGTTCCAACACGTTCACACACAACCTATACTCATACCACAAGTCCAGAATTAGAGAGGATCATGTTATTGGATATATTTTCAACGATTTACTCAGTGTCTAACCAACTCTTTAGCGATTTAAATGTGGACCTAAAGTTAGGTCCGTATATTTGTTTGTCGTGGTGGTGGTGGTGGTGTGCGCCCGTCCATCAGGTTGATTAACCACCAAAACCATAAAGGGTGCGGCCCTGCCGTTTCAGGGCATACACCACATCCATGGCGGTGACGGTCTTCCTTTTTGCGTGCTCGGTGTAGGTGACGGCGTCACGGATGACGTTCTCCAGAAACACCTTGAGGACGCCGCGGGTCTCCTCGTAGATGAGGCCGGATATACGTTTAACACCTCCACGCCGAGCTAGGACGACGAATGGCGGGCTTGGTGATACCCTGGATGTTGTCACGAAGCACCTTACGATGACGCTTGGCGCCACCCTTTCCAAGTCCCTTGCCTCCTTTGCCTCGTCCAGTCATGTTGTTGTGGTTGCTACGACAGGTGGTCCTGGTGTGGCTTCGCCCACGGTTTGGTGGGAGTAGGTGGCGTGCTGTGGACGCAGCGGTAGTATCGTTCATCCAAGGCCGTCCCTCCCTCTTGGAGGTGGGGCGTAGCTTGCGGATGACGCATGCGGCACTCGTGGCCAATGAGGTGGCCACTGAGGTGGAGAATGTCTGTATATAAGCCCGCCCGCCTGCCGGGCCGCCCACTCATCACATCGCTCCTGAACGAAGAAGACCTCTCAACAAGACCTCCTGCTGGACCCGGAACTCTGAAGACCGCCCTCTCCCTTGTACCATTGTTGGCCATCTTCCCGGACCGGACCACCCACGACTGTCATCGTCCACAACAACTCACGAGCGTTCTCGGTTTATCGAGCATTAGCTTGCCCTCCCCACTGGTGGTGTGAGTGACCCACACTCCAGCTGGAGAGCAGTTATAGCGCGATATTCCCGGCGTGGTTTGAGCTCTTTTCCTTCTACTACCATTTTTCCTTTTTCGCTCTGGCCTAGGGACCTGCACCCTCAAAGTGTATTCGTCCTGCGGTCCCCCCTGTAACTGTTCACCTCCCTCCCAGGAGATTGTGAACACGAAAGGGGGTCGGAGCAAAACCCTCCCCAGCCGAGTCTTTCCAGGAAAACCGTGATCGTGCGGGTCCACCTGGAAAGAGGGTAGCCATCCTTATCCTTCCCAAATAGGCACACTTAGCTCACGTCTATAAGTGAGCAGTCACATACACTAGGAAGTAGGCTTCCCCAATCGGGGCTCCGTGAGAGAAGCTCAGGAACCACTCTACGACCACCAGCTAGTGGGGAGTGCTGTAATTCCTTTGCTATTTACTCAACCGGAATAGGCAGGATCTAAAAAAAAAAAAAAAAAAAAAAAAAAAAAAAAAAAAAAAAAAAAAAAAAAAAAAAAAAAAAAAAAAAAAAAAAAAAAAACAACAACAACAACCCGGTTATGGAGCGCGTACGCCCTCCTAACCGCGATCCCCGCCTGAACCGCCAACCTGACGACCCGAACCACGACAGGCTTCGCACAGAGAAAGCAGACCAGTTACGCGCCTTCAACGAAGCCCTGAAAAGTAGGAACTCTGCCACCACCTCCAACAACTCCACCACCACCACCACCTCCACCACCACCACCACTGCTACCGCTACTGAGGACAACTGGACGAAGGTAGAAAATAAGAAACGCCGACGTGCCTTTTCGGGAAACGATTGCCGTCAAGCAGCCCCCAAGGCACCCATCACCACCACCAGCTCACCTCCAACGACACTGCCAAAATTCCGGATCACGAAAACGGACGCCAAAACAACATATGCCGCCGTCACAGAGATGGAAAAGTTGAATCCACTGGCCAAGTTCTCAGTGCGGCCCAACCTAAAGGGGGAGATGATCGTTCACCCCAAAGACAAGAACTCCGCCACCACCCTCGACACTTACCTACAAAACACCACCACCATTACTTCAACCAAGCTAGACCCCGCCCAGAAACTGATGAAGTCGGTAGTCCTCCGGTACCCAAAGGAACTACCTCTCGAACCCCTGGAGAACCACCCGAAGATCCTAAAAGCCGAGAGATGCTCTCCCCTGTCCGACAAGACGGCCACCACGAAACAAGTCCTCATAACGCACTACGGCTCACCCCCCAGCACCATAGACCTCAAAACCTGGGGGATCTACGAAGTGAGGCCCTTCGTCCCAGAGCCCCTGCGATGCTTCAGATGCCAGAAATACGGGCACCATCAGACAAGGTGCACGTACAGGGAAATCTGCGCAGTCTGCGCACAGAAGCACGGCACACAGTCCTGCCTCACCAAACTGAAAAATGGGGAAAAAATTGCCCCCAAGTGTGCCAACTGCGGGGGCAAACACCACGCCTGGAATCCTGGATGCTCCGAGAGAACAAAGAGGGTCCAGGCAAACCGACCAGCAGCAAGACCGGCCCCCACCGCCTACACACCAGCCCCACCAAGTACCTTCGTGTGGGGAACCCAAAGGCCCAAACAACAAAGACAACCTCCTCAGCCAGTCAACACCCAAAGTGCAGCCCAGTTTCCTGGCCTCACTACAGCCACACCTCAGCCACCCAAGCAGCAGAGAACGACAACCACGAGAAAGACAAAAGAAGCACACACCAAGGCACCAGAAGGAATGATACACATATCAGACCTAGCCAATGTACTGACGACCTTCGCGGAGGGCCTAGCCGGACTACTGGGCCACAAGATCCAACCCACACAGCTCCAAATACTCATGGGGAGCGTCCTCGGGCAAGTCGCCACAGCTCCAGCCACCTCAGTGGAGGAAGCCACGCCGGTCCGCACACGAGTAACAGCCGAGGTACACTCTACACCGAAGAAGGCCACCAGAGAACCCAAGACACCGACAGCTCCCAAGATACCGACAGCTCCCAGAAAGAAACTGGACGTTTCAACTCCCCTGAACCGAACCACGGCCCAGAAGGCAAAAACCACAGAACACGAAGACATGGACTGATTCAGTTGGAATCGAACTTGGACATCTCCATCGAGGACCACCAGAAGTCCCCGATGAAACAGTGGTGGAAAACGTCAGCACCCTGAACATCCTAACATGGAATGCTCAGGGCATCAAAAACAAGAAACACCTCCTACAAGAAGCAGCAGCCAAGGACAAGCTTGACATCATACTCCTACAAGAAACACTTCTACAAGAACACCACTGTTTCAAATTCAGCGGTTACAAGACATACAGGAGGCATTTCACGCAGGCGTCAACAAGAGGATGTATGATCTTGGTCAAGTCAAGCATACCCTCCGCCGATGTCACGCAGCAATTTCCATGTGGGGAAAACATCGAGACACAGGCCGTCAAAGTAACCCTCCAAGAACGAGAATTAACTGTTCACAACATCTACAAGAACCCAAGGGGCTCACTGGAGGTTACTCAATTATTTGCTTCGGCCGCCGACCACGCCACACTCATAGGAGGGGATTTCAACGCACATCATCCCTTCCTAAGCTCAGCAAGCCCCACAAATGAAGACGGCCTACACCTATACACCACCTTTCAAGATACACCCGAGATCTGCCTCCTGAACACCGGAGAGCCCACCCACACTAGGGGAGGAAGGCTAGATCTAACCTTCGTCTCCAGTGCACTACAGCCTTCGGCCTCCTGGCAGATACACCCCACGCTGACCAGTGACCACTTCGCCACCCTAACAACGCTGAAGGTGAACAAACTCCCAACTCCACCCCCCCCGAGATGGAGATACAACACTCAAAAGGCAGACTGGGGACTCTTCAAGAAACACCTGGCTAAGTGGCGCGAAAAATCACAGCCGGCCGGCGCAGCACCCGCGGATGAGACAACCCTCCACCACCAATTGGTCGAGGCGTTTCACCTAGCGGCAGAAGAGGCTATCCCAAAAACAAAACCCACATCAAGACAGTACAATGATTACTGGTACTACTGTCCCAGGGTGAAAGAACTCAACCACAGAGTGAACATGGCCAGAAGAAACTACAGGAGACATCCCACGGCAACAAACAGACATCTCCTGCAAGTCATAGTCAAGGATACCAGGGAAGAGAAGGAAGAAATTAAAAACGCAAGCTGGCTCAAGTGGTGCTCCGAACTGAACGAGCACACCACCCTTGGCAAGATGTGGGCCCAGATCCGAAGGGCATCTGGGAAGGCAACACCACCACCACCAACTCATCCCAACCCAGAAGAGGAAGCCGAGAGACTTGCAAAACTGTTCTCTGACCGAGCAGCAACGAAGAACCTCCCGAGACAGGCGGAGGAGACACAACGGCGTCTGCGACAGGTCAGACTCCAGATGATCGAAGAGGCCTGCAACAGTGAAGATGACACTGACAGACCATTCAACCAGCAAGAACTCCAGAAGTCGCTAAAACGAAGCATGGATACAGCTCCAGGGGCCGACAGGATAACCTACTCCATGCTCTCTCATGCCGGTACAGCCGGACACGAGGCTCTGCTGCAAGCCATCAATGCTTCGTGGACAGCACAAAGACTCCCACCGGAATGGAAGAAGGCAGATATACAGCCCATTCCGAAGCCCAGAGAACCAGACAAACCGAGGCCCATCTCCCTTCTCAGCTGCATAGCGAAGACGGGAGAAAGAATGGCTCTCAACCGACTCAAGTGGAAAGTAAGCAGCCCACACCCTCACATCTTTGCTTACACCGAGAACACTGGCACAGGCAACAACATCGCCGAGATACTCAGCACAGTGGACAACAAACCAGCTCTGGTGGTCTTCCTCGACCTGGAGAAAGCCTTCGAACTAGCAAATCCTTTAGCCATTACAACTACGCTCGCTAAAAAAGGCGTCAAAGGAAGGTTGCTGGGGTGGATCCAGAACTACCTCACACAGAGAGAAGCACGAGTACGCTTTCAGGGAGCAACCTCAAGCTACAGGGTCCATGAAAACGGAACCCCACAAGGAGGCATCCTCAGTCCAATGCTGTTCAACGTCCTGATGGAAAATCTAGTCAAACTTCCCTTCAGACAAACAGCCAAGCTCCTATGCTATGCAGACGACTTACAGCTTATAGTAAGAGGATCGAACAGACTAGCCAACACGCAACACGCACCCCAACTTATAGAAGAGGAGTGCAACAGACTTGGACTCAAGATAAATCCAGCCAAGTCGAAAGCGATGGCCATCTGCACAGACACACCAGACAAGATGCTCTCCATACAAAACACGCCGGTAGTCTGGACCAACGCCCACCAGTGTCTTGGAATCTGGTTTGACCAGAAACTCACCTTCAAGCCGCAACTCGAGTATCTCAGGCACAGGACGAAGAGCAGACACAATATAATGAGGTCGCTCACCAACAAATCCGCAGGAGCAAACCTTCATGTGCTCAAAGCCTACTACACAGCCGCCATCAGATCGCTGGTAGATTACAGTGCTCCAGCGCTCATTGGACTGAGAGAAGACCAGATAGCTAAGCTAGAAGTTATCCAAAATAATGCTCTCAGGACCATGCTCGGAGCAC
>NW_024747229.1:0-5499 GCF_018991925.1 Homarus americanus
AGTATAACATATCCCCTGATCGAGTATAACAAAGTCCTCTGGTCGAGTATAACAAAGACCCCTGAACGAGTATAACAAAGTCCCCTGGTCGTGTATAACAAAGTCCAGTGATCGAGTATAACAAAGCCCCTCATCGAGTATAGCAAAGTCCATTGGTCAAATAGAGAAAAGTCCACTGATCGAGTATGACAAAGTCCCCTGATCATGTATAAAAAAGTCCCCTCGTCGGGTATAACAAAGCCCCCTGATCGATTATAACAAAGTCCCCAGATCGAGCATAACAATGTCCCCTAATCGATTGCAACAAAGTCCCCTTTTCGAGTATAACAAAGGGCCCTGATCGAGTAAGACAAAGTACATCAGGCATAACAATGTCCCCTAATCGATTGCAACAAAGTCCCCTTTTCGAGTATAACAAAGGGCCCTGATCGAGTAAGACAAAGTCCCCATCGAGCATAACAAAGTCCATTGGTCAAATATAGGAAAGTCCACTGATCGAGTATAACAAAGTCCCAGATCGCGCATAACAAAGTCCCCTGATCGATTATAAAAAGTTCCCTGGTCGAGTATAGCAAAGGGACTGATCGAGTAAGACAAAAGGTCCTGATCGAGTATAACACGATTTAATTGAGTATAACAAAAGCCCCCTGGGCAGTATAACAACGTTCCTGATGGTATAACCAAAGTCCCCCAAAATAGTGTATTAAAAGCGCACTACTCTAAAGGTATAGCAGAATCTAATTAGGGGTGTAGCAAAAGTCCACTGAAGGGTATAACAAAAGCCTCCACATCGAGTATAAGAAAGTCCCCTGATCGAGTATAACAAAGCCGCTTAATCGAGTATAACAAAGTCCCCTGGTCGAGTATAGCAAAGTCCCCTGTTCGAGTCAAACAAAGTCCCCTTATCGAGTATAACAAATTCCCCTTATCGAATATAACAAAGTCCCCTTATCGAGTATAACAAAGTCCCCTAATCGAGTATAACAAAGGTCCCTGGTCGAGTATAACAAAGTTCCCTGATCGAGTGTAACAAAAGTCCCCTGATCGAGAATAACAAAGTCCCATAATCAAGTATAAAAATATCCCCTGGTCTAGTGTAACAAAGTCCCCTGATCGAGTATAACAAAGTCCCCTAATCAAGTATGACAAAGTCCCCTGATCAAGTATAACAAAGGCCCCTCATAGAATATAACAAAGTCCATTGGTCAAATAAGGAATGTCCACAGATCGAGTATGACAAAGTCCCCTGATCAAGTATAAAAAAGTCCCCTGGTCGAGTATAGCAATGTCCCCTGGTCGAGTATAACAAAGTCCCTTGATCGAGTGTAACAAAAGTCCCCTGATCAAGTATAACAAAACTCCCCTGATCGAGTAAAACAAAGTCCCCTAATCAAGTATAAAAATGTCCCTTGGTCCAGTGTAACAAAGTCCCCTTATCGAGTATAACAATTTCCCCTAATCAAGTATAACAAAGTCCCCTAATCAGGTATAACAAAGCCCCCTGATCGAGTATAACATATCCTCTGATCGAGTATAACAAAGTCCTCTGGTCGAATATGACAAAGGCCCCTGGTCGAGTATAACAAAGTCCCTTGATCGAGTGTAACAAAAGTCCCCTGATCGCGCATAACAAAGTCCCCTGATCGATTATAAAAAGTTCCCTGGTCGAGTATAGCAAAGGGACTGATCGAGTAAGACAAAGTCCCCTGCTCGAGTATAACACAGTCCCCTAATCGAGTATAACAAAGCCCCCTGGGCGAGTATAACAACGTTCCCTGATCGAGTATTACAAAGTCTCATGGCCCAGTATAACAAAGTCCCCTCGAGTATAAAAAAGGCCCTGATCGAGTAAGACAAAATCCCCTGATCGAGTATAACAAAGTCCCCTCATCGAGTATGGTAAAGCCGCCTACTCGAGTATAACAAAGTCCCCTGGTCGAGTGTAGCAAAGTCCACTGAAGGAGTATAACAAAGCCTCCACATCGAGCATAAGAAAGTCCCCTGATCGAGTATAACAAAGCCGCTTAATCGAGTATAACAAAGTCCCCTGGTCGAGTATAGCAAAGTCCCCTGTTCGAGTCTAACAAAGTCCCCTTATCGAGTATAACAAATTCCCCTTATCGAATATAACAAAGTCCCCCTTATCGAGAGTATAACAAGTCCCTAATCATGAGTATAAACGGGTCCTGGTTGGTATGGCAGGAACCTGATCAGGTGCCAACAAAAGTCCCTGATCGAGAATAGCAAAGTCCCATAATCAAACAAAATATCCCTGTTTAGTGTAACAAAGTCCCTGATCGAGTATAACTAAAGTCCCCTAATCAGTACTGACTTAGTCCCTGATCAAGAGAGTATAATAAAGGCCCTCATGGGAATATATGAAGTCCATTGGTCAAATATGGGAATGTCCACAGATCAGAGTATGACAAGGTCCCTGATCCAAGTATAAAAAAGTCCCTATAGTCCAGGTATGCTTAATGTCCCTGGTCTAGAGCATAACAAAGTCCGCTTGATCGAGTGTAACAAAAGTCCCCTGATCAAGTATAACAAAACTCCCCTGATCGAGTAAAACAAAGTCCCCTAATCAAGTATAAAAATGTCCCTTGGTCCAGTGTAACAAAGTCCCCTGATCGAGTATAACAATTTCCCCTAATCAAGTATAACAAAGTCCCCTGATCAGGTATAACAAAGCCCCCTGATCGAGTATAACATATCCTCTGATCGAGTATAACAAAGTCCTCTGGTCGAATATGACAAAGGCCCCTGGTCGAGTATAACAAAGTCCCTTGATCGTGTGTAACAAAAGTCCCCTGATCGCGCATAACAAAGTCCCCTGATCGATTATAAAAAGTTCCCTGGTCGAGTATAGCAAAGGGACTGATCGAGTAAGACAAAGTCCCCTGCTCGAGTATAACACAGTCCCCTAATCGAGTATAACAAAGCCCCCTGGGCGAGTATAACAACGTTCCCTGATCGAGTATTACAAAGTCTCATGGCCCAGTATAACAAAGTCCCCTCGAGTATAAAAAAGGCCCTGATCGAGTAAGACAAAATCCCCTGATCGAGTATAACAAAGTCCCCTAATCGAGTATGATAAAGCCGCCTACTCGAGTATAACAAAGTCCCCTGGTCGAGTGTAGCAAAGTCCACTGAAGGAGTATAACAAAGCCTCCACATCGAGTATAAGAAAGTCCCCTGATCGAGTATAACAAAGCCGCTTAATCGAGTATAACAAAGTCCCCTGGTCGAGTATAGCAAAGTCCCCTGTTCGAGTCTAACAAAGTCCCCTTATCGAGTATAACAAATTCCCCTTATCGAATATAACAAAGTCCCCTTATCGAGTATAACAAAGTCACCTAATCGAGTATAACAAAGGTCCCTGGTCGAGTATAACAAAGTTCCCTGATCGAGTGTAACAAAAGTCCCCTGATCGAGAATCACAAAGTCCCATAATCAAGTATAAAAATATCCCCTGGTCTAGTGTAACAAAGTCCCCTGATCGAGTATAACAAAGTCCCCTAATCAAGTATGACAAAGTCCCTGATCAAGTATAACAAAGGCCCCTCATAGAATATAACAAAGTCCATTGGTCAAATATAGGAATGTCAACAGATCGAGTATGACAAAGTCCCCTGATCATGTATAAAAAAGTCCCCTGGTCGAGTATAGCAATGTCCCCTGGTCGTGTATAACAAAGTCCCTTGATCGAGTGTAACAAAAGTCCCCTGATCAAGTATAACAAAACTCCCCTGATCGAGTAAAACAAAGTCCCCTAATCAAGTATAAAAATGTCACCAGTCCCGGTGCTTAACAGAATTCCCTGATCATTTCAGCCGCTTGATAAGGTGTAGCAATCCTGGTCGAGTAGCAAAGTCCTGTTCGGAATTCTAACAAAGTCCCTTATCTGAGTATAGCAAATTCCCACTATCCCAAATATAACAAAGTCCCTTATCAGGTAACAAGTCCTAATCGAGTATAACAAAGGTCCCTGGTCGAGTATAACAAAGTTCCCTGATCGAGTGTAACAAAAGTCACCTGATCGAGAATAACAAAGTCCCATAATCAAGTATAAAAATATCCCCTGGTCTAGTGTAACAAAGTCCCCTGATCGAGTATAACAAAGTCCCCTAATCAAGTATGACAAAGTCCCCTGATCAAGTATAACAAAGGCCCCTCATAGAATATAACAAAGTCCATTGGTCAAATATAGGAATGTCCACAGATCGAGTATGACAAAAACCCCTGATCAAGTATAAAAAAGTCCCCTGGTCGAGTATAGCAATGTCCCCTTGTCGAGTATAACAAAGTCCCTTGATCGAGTGTAACAAAAGTCCCCTGATCAAGTATAACAAAACTCCCCTGATCGAGTAAAACAAACTCCCCTAATCAAGTATAAAAATGTCCCTTGGTCCAGTGTAACAAAGTCCCATGATCGAGTATAACAATTTCCCCTAATCAAGTATAACAAAGTCCCCTGATCAAGTATAACAAAGGCCCCTCATAGAGTATAACAAAGTCCATTGGTCAAATATAGGAAAGTCCACAGATCGAGTATGACAAAGTCCCCTGATCAGGTATAACAAAGGCCCCTGATTGAGTAAGACAAAGTCCCCTGATCGAGCATCACAAAGTCCCCTGAACCGAGTATAACAAAGTCCCCTGATCGAGTAAAACATATCCCCTGATCGAGTATAAAAAAGTCCCTGGTGGAGTATAACAAAGTCCCCTGGTCGAGTATAACAAAGTTTTCTAATCGAGTATAACAAAGGACCCTGGTTGATTATAACAAAGTCCTCTGATCAAGTATAACAAAGACCCCTGAACGAGTATAACATATCCCCTGATCGAGTATAACAAAGTCCTCTGGTCGAGTATAACAAAGACCCCTGAACGAGTATAACAAAGTCCCCTGGTCGTGTATAACAAAGTCCAGTGATCGAGTATAACAAAGGCCCCTCATCGAGTATAGCAAAGTCCATTGGTCAAATAGAGAAAAGTCCACTGATCGAGTATGACAAAGTCCCCTGATCAAGTATAAAAAAGTCCCCTCGTCGAGTATAACAAAGCCCCCTGATCGATTATAACAAAGTCCCCAGATCGAGCATAACAATGTCCCCTAATCGATTACAACAAAGTCCTCAGTTCGAGTATAACAAAGGGCCCTGATCGAGTAAGACAAAGTCCCCATCGAACATAACAAAGTCCCCTAATCGATTATAACAAAGTCCCCTGGTCGAGTATAACAAAGTCCCTTGATCGAGTATAACAAAGTCCATTGGTCAAATATAGGAAAGTCCACTGATCGAGTATAACAAAGTCCCAGATCGCGCATAACAAAGTCCCCTGATCGATTATAAAAAGTTCCCTGGTCGAGTATAGCAAAGGGACTGATCGAGTAAGACAAAGTCCCCTGATCGAGTATAACACAGTCCCTAATCGAGTATAACAAAGCCCCTTGGGCGAGTATAACAACGTTCCCTGATCGAGTATTACAAAGTC
>NW_024747230.1:0-27490 GCF_018991925.1 Homarus americanus
TTATACTCGACGAGGGGCCTTTTTATACTCGATTACAAAACTTTGTTATACTCGACCAGGAGACTTTGTGATACTCGATCAGGGGACTTTGTTATACTCCTCCAGGGACTTTGTTATATTCGATTAGGGGATATGTAATACTCGATCAGGGGACTTTGTTATACTCGATCAGGGGTCTTTGTTATACTCGTCCAGGGGGCTTTGTTATACTCGATCAGAGGACTTTGTTATATTCGATCAGGGGACTTTGTCTTACTCGATCATGGCCTTTGTTATACTTGACCAGGGGACCTTGTTTCACTCGATCATGGCCCTTTGCTATACTCGACCAGGTGACTTTGTTATAATCGATCAGGGGACATTGTTATGCTCGATCTGGGACTTTGTTATACTCGATCAGTGGACTTTCCTATATTTGACTAATGGACTTTGCTACACTCGATGAGGGGCCTTTGTTATACTCGATCAGGGGACTTTGTTATACTCGACCAGGGGACCTTGTTATACTCTATCAGGGGACTTTGTCATACTCGACCAGAGGACTTTGTTATACTCGATCAGAGGATATGTTAAACTCGATCAGGGGACTTTGTTACTCGATCAGGGGACTTTGTCTCACTCGATAAAGGGACTTTGTTAGACTCGAACTGGGGACTTTGTTATACTCGACCAGGGGACTTTGTTATACTCGATAAGGCGGCTTTGTTATACTCGATCAGGGGACTTTTTTATACTTGAACAGAGGACTTTGTTATACTCGATTAGGGGACTTTGTTATACTCGACTTGGGGACTTTTTTATACTTGACCAATGGACTTTGTTATACTCAATGAGGGGCCGTTGTTATACACGACCAGGGGACTTTGATATACGCGATCAGGGATCTTTTTTATTCTCGACCAGTGGACTTTGTTATACTCGATCAGGGGATATGTTTTACTCGATCAGGGGACTTTGTTGCACTCAACCAGAGGACTTTGTTATACTCGATCAGGGGACTTTGTTATACTCAATCAGGGGACTCTGTTATACTCGATTAGGGGCCTTTGTTATACTCGATGAGGGGGCTTTGTTATACTCGACCAGGGGACTTTGCTATACTCGACCAGGGGAATTGGTTATACTTGATCAGGGGGTTTTGTTATACTCGACGAGGGGACTTTTTTATACTTGATCAGGGGACTTTGTCATACTCGATCAGTGAACTTTCCTATATTTGACCAATGGACTTTGCTATACTCGATGAGGGGTCTTTGTTATACTCGATCACTGGGCTTTGTTATACACGACCAGGGGACTTTGTTATACTCGTTCAGGGGTCTTTGTTATACTCGACCAGAGGACTTTGTTATACTCGATCAGGGGATATGTTATACTCGATCAGGGGACTTTGTTTTACTCGATTAGGGGACTTTGTTATACTTGATCATAGGACTTTGTTATACTCAAACAGGGGCCTTTGTTATACTCGATTAGAAAACTTTGTTATACTCGACCAGGGGACTTTGTTATACCCTTACCAGGGACTTTTTTATACTCGATCAGGGGATATGTTTTACTCGATCAGGGGACTTTGTTATACTCGGTTCAGGGGACTTTGTTATACTCGTCCAGGGGGTTTTGTTATACTAGGATCAGGGGACTTTGTTATGCTCGATCAGGGGACTTTGTCTTACTCGATTAGGGCCCTTTGTTATACTCGACCAGGGGACTTTGTTATAATCGATTAGGGGACTTTGTTATGCTCCATCTGGGGACTTTGTTAAAATGGGCCAGGAGACGTTGTTATACTCTATCAGGGGATATGTTATACTTGATTAGGGGACTTTGATATACTGGACCAGGGGACTTTTTTATACTCGATTAGGGGACTTTGTTATACTCGATGAGTGAACTTTGTTATACTCGTCTAGGGGGCTTTGTTATAATCGATCAGGGGACTTTGTTATACTCGATTAGGGAACTTTGGTATGCTCAATCTAGGGACTTTGTTATACTGGGGCAGGGAACTTTTTTATACTCGATCAGGGGACTTTGTTACACTGGACCAGGGGACATTTTTATACTCGATCAGGGGACTTTGCTGCTTCATTAGGGACACCCATACACTCCGATCAGGGGACTTGTTATACTCGACCAGGGGCCTTTGTTATACTCGATCAGGACTTTAATACTACGCGATTGGAACTTTGTTATACTCGATTGAGGGCCTTTGTGATATAGATCAGGGGTCTTTCTTATACTCAACCAGGGACTTTCTTATATTTGATCAGGGGATATGTAATACTTGATCAGGGGACTTTGTTATACACGATCAGGGGTCTTTGTTATACTCGTCGAGGGGGCTTTGTTATACTCGATCAGGGGACTTTGTTATACTCGATCAGGGGACTTTGTCTCATTCTTGGCAGGGCCTTTGTTATACTCGACCTGGGGACTTTGTTATAATCGATCAGGGGACTTTGTTACGCTCGATCTGGGGACTTTGTTATACTGGGCCAGGAGACTTTGTAATACTCGATCAGGGGATATGTTATACTCGATCAGGGGACTTTGTTATACTGGACCAGGGGACTTTGTTTTACTCGATCATGGGACTTTGTTATATTCGATCAGGGAACTTTGTTATACTCGTCCTGGGGGCTTTGTTATACTCGATTAGGGACTTCTTCTGCGATCAGGGATCTTTGTTATACTCGTCCAGGGACTTTGTGCCCTCGATGTGAGGGACTTTGTTATACTCGATCGGGGACTTTTATCTCATTCGATCAGGGCCTTTGTTATACTCGACCTGGGGACTTTGTTATAATCGATCATGGGACTTTGTTACGCTCGATCTGGGGACTTTGTTATACTGGGCCAGGAGACTTTGTAATACTCGATCAGGGGATATGTTATACTCGATCAGGGGACTTTGTCTTACTCGATCAGGGCCCTTTGCTATTCTCGACCAGGGGACTTTGTTATAATCGATCACGGGACATTGTTATGCTCGATCTGGGACTTTTTATACTCGATCAGTGGACTTTCCTATATTTGACCAATGGACTTTACTAAACTCGATGAGGGGCCTTGGTTATACTCGATCAGGGGACTTTGTTATACTCGACCAGGGGACTTTGTTATACTCGATCAGGGGACTTTGTCATACACGACCAGAGGACTTTGTTATACTCGATCAGAGGATATGTTATACTCGATCAGGGGACTTTGTTATACTCGATCAGGGGACTTTGTTATACTTGATTAGGGGACTTTGTTATACTCGATCAGGGGACTTTGTTATACTGGACCAGGGGACATTTTTATGCTCGATTAGGGGACTTTGTAATTCTCGATCAGGGGACTTTTGTTACACTCGATCAGGGAATTTTGTTATACTCGACCAAGGGTCTTTGTTATACTTGATTAGGGGACTTTGTTATACTCGATAAGGGGACTTTGTTATACTCGATAAGGGGAATTTGTTATACTCGATAAGGGGACTTTGTTAGACTCGAACAGGGGACTTTGTTATACTCGACCAGGGGACTTTGTTATACTCGATTAGGCGGCTTTGTTATACTCGATCTTGGGACCTTCTTGTACTCGATGAGGGGCCTTTGTTATACTCGATGAGGGGCCTTTGTTATACTAGATAAGGGGACTTTGTTATACTCGATTACAGGCCTTTTTTAGACTCGATCAGGGGACTTTGTTATACTCGAGCAGTGGGCTTTGTTATACACGATCAGGGACTTTGTTATACTCGATGAGGAGGCTTTGTTATACTCGATCAGGGGACTTTGCTACACTCAACCAGGGGACTTTGTTATACTCGAGTAGGCGGCTTTGTTATACTCGATTAGGGGACTTTGTTATACTCGATCAGGGGATTTTGTCTTACTCGATCAGGGCCTTTGTTATACTCGACCTGGGGACTTTGTTATAATCGATCAGGGGACTTTGTTACGCTCGATCTGGGGACTTTGTTATACTGGGCCAGGAGACTTTGTAATACTCGATCAGGGGATATGTTCTACTCGATAAGGGGACTTTGTGATACTCGACCAGGGGACTTTGTTATACTCGATCATGGGACTTTGTTATACTCGATCAGGGGACTTTGTTATACTTGATTAGGGGACTTTGTTATACTCGATCAGGGGACTTTGTTACACTGGACCAGGGGACATATTTATACTCGATTAGGGGACTTTGTTATTCTCGATCAGGGGACTTTTGTTACACTCGATCAGGGAACTTTGTTATACTCGACCAGGGACCTTTGTTATACTCGATTAGGGGACTTTGTTATACTCGATATGGGGACTTTGTTATACTTGAAAAGGGGAATTTGTTATATTCGATAAGGGGACTTTGTTAGACTCGAACAGTGGACTTTGTTATACTCGACTAGGGGCCTTTGTTATACTCGATCAGGGGCCTTTGTTATACTAGATCAGGGACTTTGTTATACTCGATTAGAGGCCTTTGTTATTTTCGATGAGGGGGCTTTGTTATACTCGACCAGAGGACTTGCTATAGTCATCCAGGGGACTTTTTTATACTCGATGAGGGGACTTTGTTACACTGGAACAGGGGACATTTTATACTCGATTAGGGGACTTTGTTATACTCGATCAGGGGACTTTTGTTATACTCGATCAGGGGATATGTTATACTAGATCAGGGGACTTTGTTATACTCGATGAGGGGCCTTTGTTACACTCGATGAGGGGCCTTTGTTATACTAGATAAGGAGACTTTGTTATACTCGATTAGAGGCCTTTTTTAGACTCGATCAGGGGACTTCGCTATACTCGAGCAGGGGGCTTTGTTATACTCGATTAGGGGACTTTGTTATACTCGATCAGGAGGCTTTGTTATACTCCATCAGGGGACTTTGGTATACTCGAAAAGGGAACTTTGTTATACTCGATTAGGGGACTTTGTTATACTCGACCAGTGAACTTTTTTATACTTGACCAATGGACTTTGTATACTCGATGAGGGGCCTTTGTTATACTCGACCAGGTGACTTTGCCATAGTCGACCAGGGGACTTTTGTTATACTCGATTAGGGGACTTTGTTATACTCGACCAGGGACTTTGTTATACTCGATTAGGGGACTTTGTTATACTCGATTTGGGGAGTTTGTTATACTCGATGAGGAGGCTTTGTTATACTCGACCAGGGGACTTTGCTATAGTCGACCAGGGGACTTTGTTATACTCGATTAGGGGACTTTGTTATACTCGACCAGGGACTTTGTTATACTCGATTAGGGGTCTTTGTTATACTCGATTAGGGGAGTTTGTTATACTCGATGAGGAGGCTTTGTTATACTCGACCAGGGGACTTTGCTATAGTCGACCAGGAAACTTTGTTATACTCGATTAGGGGACTTTGTTATACTCGACCAGGGGCCTTTGTTATACTCGATTAGGGGACTTTTTTACACTCGATAAGGGATCTTTGTTATACTCGATAAGTGGAATTTGTTATACTCGATAAGGGGACTTTGATAGACTCGAACTGGGGACTTTGTTATACTCGACCAGGGGACTTTGTTGTACTCGATAATGGGATTTTGTTATACTCGATCAGGGGACTTTGTTATACTCGATCAGGGGGCTTTGTTATACTCGATCAAAAGCCTTTGTTATACTCGATCAGGGGAGTTTGTTATACTCGATCAGGGGACTGTGTTATACTCGATCAGGAGGCTTTGTTATACTCGATCAGGGGACTTTCCTTTACTCGTCCAGGGGACATTGTTATACTCAATCAAGGGACTTTGTTATACTCGACCAGGGATCTTTTTTATACTTGACCAATGGACTTTGTTATACTCGATGAGGGGCCTTTGTTATACTGGATGAGGGTACTTTGTTACACTCGACCAGGGGATTTTGTTATACTCGATCAGAGGACTTTTTTATACTCGACCAGAGGACTTTGTTATACTCAATCAGGAGATATGTTATACTCGATCTGTGGACTTTGTTATACTCAACCAGGGGACTTTGTTATACCCGACCAGGTGACTTTGTTATATGCGATAAGGAGACTTTGTTATACTCGATTAGGGGCCTTTGTTATACTCGATGAGGGGACTTTATTATACTCGACCAGGGGACTTTGCTATAGTCGACCAGGGGACTTTGTTGTACTTGATCAAGGGACTTTGTCTTACTCGACCAGAGGCCTTTCTTATACTCGATCGGGGGACTTTGTTATACTCGATGAGTGGACTTTACTATATTTGACCAACGGACTTTGCTATACTCGATGAGGGGCCTTTGTTATACTCGATCAGGGGACTTTGTTATACTCGACCAGAAGACTTTGTTATACTCGATTAGGTGATATGTTATACTCGATCAGGGGACTTTGTTATTCTCGATCAGAGGACTTTATTATACTCGACGAGGGGCCTTTTTATACTCGATTAGAAAACTTTGTTATACTCGACCAGGAGACTTTGTGATACTCGATCAGGGGACTTTGTTATACTCCACCAGGGACTTTGTTATATTCGATCAGGGGATATGTAATACTCGATCAGGGGACTTTGTTATACTCGATCAGGGGTCTTTGGTATACTCGTCCAGGGGGCTTTGTTATACTCGATCAGGGGACTTTGTTATATTCGATCAGGGGACTTTGTCTTACTCGATCATGGCCTTTGTTATACTTGACCAGGGGACTTTGTTTCACTCGATCATGGCCCTTTGCTATACTCGACCAGATGACTTTGTTATAATCGATCAGGGGACATTGTTATGCTCGATCAGGGGATATATTATACTAGATCAGGGGACTTTGTTATACTCGATGAGGGGCCTTTGTTACACTCGATGAGGGGCCTTTGTTATACTAGATAAGGAGACTTTGTTATACTCCATCAGGGGACTTTGCTATACTCGAAAAGGGGACTTTGTTATACTCGATTAGGGGACTTTGTTATACTCGACCAGTGAACTTTTTTATACTTGACCAATGGACTTTGTATACTCGATGAGGGGCCTTTGTTATACTCGACCAGGTGACTTTGCTATAGTCGACCAGGGGACTTTGTTATACTCGATTAGGGGACTTTGTTATACTCGACCAGGGACTTTGTTATACTCAATTAGGGGACTTTGTTATACTCGATTAGGGGAGTTTGTTATACTCGATGAGGAGGCTTTGTTATACTCGAACAGGGGACTTTGCTATAGTCGACCAGGAAACTTTGTTATACTCGATTAGGGGACTTTATTATACTCGACCAGGGGCCTTTGTTATACTCGATTAGGGGACTTTGTTACACTCGATAAGGGAACTTTGTTATACTCGATAAGTGGAATTTGTTATACTCGATAAGGGGACTTTGATAGACTCGAACTGGGGACTTTGTTATACTCGACCAGGGGACTTTGTTGTACTCGATAATAGGATTTTGTTATACTCGATCAGGCGACTTTGTTATACTCGATCAGGGGGCTTTGTTATACTCGATCAAAAGCCTATGTTATACTCGATCAGGGGAGTTTGTTATACTCGATCAGGGGACTGTGTTATACTCGATCAGGAGGCTTTGTTATACTCGATCAGGGGACTTTCCTTTACTCGTCCAGGGGACATTGTTATACTCAATCAAGGGACTTTGTTATACTCGACCAGGGATCTTTTTTATACTTGACCAATGGACTTTGTTATACTCGATGAGGGGCCTTTGTTATACTGGATGAGGGTACTTTGTTATACACGACCAGGGGATTTTGTTATACTCGATCAGAGGACTTTTTTATACTCGACCAGAGGACTTTGTTATACTCAATCAGGAGATATGTTATACTCGATCTGTGGACTTTGTTATACTCAACCAGGGGACTTTGTTATACCCGACCAGGTGACTTTGTTATATGCGATAAGGAGACTTTGTTATACTCGATTAGGGGCCTTTGTTATACTCGATGAGGGGACTTTATTATACTTGACCAGGGGACTTTGCTATAGTCGACCAGGGGACTTTGTTATACTTGATCAGGGGACTTTGTCTTACTCGACCAGAGGCCTTTCTTATACTCGATCGGGGGACTTTGTTATACTCGATGAGTGGACTTTACTATATTTGACCAACGGACTTTGCTATACTCGATGAGGGGCCTTTGTTATACTCGATCAGGGGACTTTGTTATACTCGACCAGAAGACTTTGTTATACTCGATTAGGTGATATGTTATACTCGACCAGGAGACTTTGTGATACTCGATCAGGGGACTTTGTTATACTCCACCAGGGACTTTGTTATATTCGATCAGGGGATATGTAATACTCGATCAGGGGACTTTGTTATACTCGATCAGGGGTCTTTGGTATACTCGTCCAGGGGGCTTTGTTATACTCGATCAGGGGACTTTGTTATATTCGATCAGGGGACTTTGTCTTACTCGATCATGGCCTTTGTTATACTTGACCAGGGGACTTTGTTTCACTCGATCATGGCCCTTTGCTATACTCGACCAGGGGACTTTGTTATAATCGATCAGGGGACATTGTTATGCTCGATCTGGGACTTTGTTATACTCGATCAGTGGACTTTCCTATATTTGACCAATGGACTTTGCTATACTCGATGAGGGGCCTTTGTTATACTCGATCAGGGGACTTTGTTATACTCAATCAGGGGACTTTTTTATACTCGAACAGAGGACTTTGTTATACTCGATTAGGGTACTTTGTTATACTCGACCAGGGGACTTTTTTATACTTGACCAATGGACTTTGTTATACTCGATGAGGGAACTTTGTTATACTCGACCAAGGGGGCTTTGTTATACTCGATCAGGGGACTTTGTTATACTCGATCAGAGGATATGTTATACTCGATCAGGGGGCTTTGTTATACTCGATCAGGGGACTTTGCTATACTCGGCCAGGGGACTTTGTTATACTCGAGCAGGGGGCTTTGTTATACTCGATTAGGGGACTTTGTTATACTCGATCAGGAGGCTTTGTTATACTCGATCAGGGGACTTTGTTATGCTCAATCACGGGACTTTGTTATACTCGATTAGGGGACTTTGTTATACTCGACCAGGGAACTTTTTTATACTTGACCAATGGACTTTGTTATACTCGATGAGGGGACTTTGTTATACTCGACCAAGGGGGCTTTGTTATACTCGATCAGGGGACTTTATTATACTCGATCAGAGGATATGTTATACTGGATCAGGGGGCTTTGTTATACTCGATCAGGGGACTTTGCTATACTCGGCCAGGGGACTTTGTTATACTCGAGCAGGGGGCTTTGTTATACTCGATTAGGGGCCTTTGTTATACTCGACCAAGGGACTTTGTTATACTCGACCCGGGGACTTTGCTATAATCGACCAGGGGACTTTGTTATACTCGTTTAGGTAAATTTGTTATTCTAGACCAGGGGACTTTTTTATACTTGATCAAGGGACTTTCTCATACTTGACCAGAGGCCATTGTTATACTCGATCGGGGGACTTTGTTATACTCGATGAGTGGACTTTCCTATATTTCACCAATGGACTTTACTATTCTCGATGAGGGGCCTTTGTTATACTCGATAAGGGGACATTGCTAAACTCGACCAGGGGACTTTGTTATACTCGATGAGGGGACTTTGTTATACTCGACCAGAGGACTTTGTTATACTCGATCAGGGGATATGTTATACTTGATCAGGGGACTTTGTTATATTAGATCAGAGGACTTTGTTATACTCGACTAGGGGACTTTTTTATACTTGATCAATGGAGTTTGATATACTCGATGTGGGGCCTTTGTTATACTCGATCAGGGGACTTTGTTATATTCGATCAGTGGACTTTGTTATACTCCACCAGGGACTTTGTTATATTCGATCAGGGGATATGCTATACTCGACCAGGAGACTTTGATATACACGATTAGGGGACTTAGTTATACTCGACCAGGGGACGTTTTTATACTTGACCAATGGACTTTGTTATACTCGACGAGGGGCCTTTGTTATACTCGATCAGGGGACTTTGTTACACTGGACCAGGGGAAATTTTTATACTCGATTAGGGGACTTTGTTATACTCGATCAGGGGACTTTGTTATACTGGACCAGGAGACTTTGTTATACTCGATCAGGGGACGTTGTTATACTCGATCAGGGAACTTTGTCAAACTCATCCAGGGGGGCTTTGTTATTCTCCATCAGGGGACTTTGTTATACACGATCAGGGGACTTTTGTCTTACTCGGTCAGGGCCCTTTGCTATACTCGACCGGGGGACTTAGTTATAATCGATTAGGAGACTTTGTTATGCTCGATCTGGGGACTTTGTTATTCTCGACCAGGGGCCTTTGTTATAATCGATCAGGGGAGTTTGTTATGCTCGATCTGGGGACTTTGTTATACTGGGCCAGGAGACTTTGTTATACTCGATCAGGGGATATGTTATACTCGATCAGGGGAATTTTTTATACTGGACCAGGGGACTTTGTTATACTCGATCAGGGGACTTTGTTATACTCGATCAGGTGATATGTTATACTCGATGAGGGGACTTTGTTATACTCGATCAGAGGACTTTGTTATACTCGACGAGGGGCCTTTGTTATACTCGATTAGAAAACTTTGTTATACTCGACCAGGAGACTTTGTTATACTCGATCAGGGGACTTTGTTATACTCCACCAGGGACTTTGTTACATTCGATCAGGGGATATGTTATACTCGATTAGGGGACTTTGTTATGCTCGAGCAGGGGTCTTTGTTATACTTGTCCAGGGGGCTTTGTTATACTCGATCAGGGGACTTTGTTATACTCGATCAGGAGACTTTGTCTTACTCGATCAGGGGATTTTGTTATGCTCGATCTGGGGACTTTGTTATACTTGGCCAGGAGACATTGTAATACTCGATCAGGGGATATGTTATACTCGATCAGGGGACTTTGTTATAATCGATCAGGGGACTTTGTTATGCTCGATCTGGGGACTTTGTTATACTTGGCCAGGAGACTTTGTAATACTCGATCAGGGGATATGTTATACTCGATCAGGGGACTTTGTTATACTGGACCAGGGGACTTTGTTATACTCGATAATGGGACTTTGTTATACTCGATCAGGGAACTTTGTTATACTCGTCCAGGGGGCTTTGTTATACTCCTATTAGGGGACTTTGTTATACTCGATCAGGGGACTTTGTCTTAATCGATCAGAGGACTTTGTTATACTCGATCAGGGGACTTTGTTATACACAATCAGGGGACTTTGTTATACTCGATTAGGGGCCTTTGTTATACTCGACCAGATAATTTTTTTATACTTGACCAATGGACTTTGTTATACTCGATGAGGGGCCTTCGTTATACTCGATGAGGGGACTTTGTTATACTTGACCAGGGGACTTTGTTATACTCGATCAGGGGACTTTTTTATACTCGACCAGAGAACTTTGTTATACTCGATTAGGGCCTTTGTTATACTCGACCTGGGGAGTTTGTTATAATCGATCAGGGGACATTGTTATGCTCGATCTGGGGACTTTGTTATACTTGGCCAGGAGACTTTGTAATACTCGATCAGGAGACTTTGTTATACTGGACCAGGGGACTTTGTTATACTTGACCAGGAGACTTTGTAATACTCGATCAGGGGACTTTGTTATACTGGACCAGGGGACTTTGTTATACTCGATCATGGGACTTTGTTATACTCGATCAGGGGACTTTGTCTTACTCGATCAGGGCCCTTTGCTATACTCGACCAGGGGACTTTGTTATAATTGATCAGGGGACTTTGTTATGCTCGATCTGGGGACTTTTTTATACTTGATCAGGGGACTTTGTAATACTCGACCAGAGGCCTTTGTTATACTCGATCGGGGGACATTGTTATACTCGATGAGTGGACTTTCCTATATATGACCAATGGACTTTGCTATACTCGATGAGGGGACTTTGTTATACTCGATCAGGGGACAAAGTTATACTCGACAAGGGACTTTGTTATACTCGATCAGGGGACTTTGTTATACTCGACCAGAGGACTTTGTTATACTCGACAAGGGACTTTGTTATACTCGATCAGGGGACTTTGTTATACTCGATCAGGTGGTATGTTATACTCGATCAGGGGATTTTGTATACTCGATCAGAGGACTTTGTTATACTCGACGAGGGGCCTTTGTTATACTCGATTAGAAAACTTTGTTATACTCGACCAGAGTACTTTGTTATACTCGACAAGGGACTTTTTTATACTCGACCAGAGAACTTTGTTATACCCGATCAGGGCCTTTGTTATACTCGACCTGGGGACTTTGTTATAATCGATCAGGGGACTTTGGTATGCTCGATCTGGGGACTTTGTTATACTTGGCCAGGAGACTTTGTAATACTCGATCAGGGGACTTTGTTATAATGGACCAGGGGACTTTGTTATACTCGATCATGGGACTTTTTTATACTCGATCAGGGAACTTTGTTATACTCGTCCAGGGGGCTTTGTTATACTCGATTAGGGGACTTTGTTATACTCGATCAGGGAACTTTGTCTTACTCGATCAGGGCCCTTTGCTATACTCGACCAGGGGACTTTGTTATAATCGATCAGGGGACTTAGTTATGCTCGATCTGGGACTTTGTTATACTGGGCCAGGGGACTTTTGTATACTCGATCAATGTGACTTTGTTATACTCAACCAGGGGACTTTGTTATACTCGATCAGGGGACTTTGTTATACTCGATCAGGGGATATGTTATACTCGATCAGGGGACTTTTTTATACTGGACCAGGGGAGTTTGTTATACTCGATTAGGTGATATATTATACTCGATCAGGGGACTTTGTTATACTCGATCAGAGGACTTTGTTATACTCGATTAGGGGACTTTGTTATACTCGATCAGGGGTCTTTGTTATACTTGTCCAGGGGGCTTTGTTATACTCGATCAGGGGACTTTGCTATAGTCGACCCGGGGACTTTGTTATACTCGATTAGGGGACTTTGTTATACTCGACCAGGGGACTTTTTTATGCTTGATCAGGGGACTTTGTCATACTCGACCAGAGGCCTTTGTTATACTCGATCGGGGGACATTGTTATACTCGATGAGTGGACTTTCCTATATATGACCAATGGACTTTGCTATACTCGACGAGGGGACTTTGTTATACTCGATCAGGGGACATTGTTATACTCGACAAGGGACTTTGTTATACTCGATCAGGGGACTTTGTTATACTCGACCAGAGGACTTTGTTATACTCGATCAGGTGATATGTTATACTCGATCAGGGGATTTTGTTATACTCGATCAGAGGACTTTGTTATACTCGACGAGGGGCCTTTGTTATACTCGATTAGAAAACTTTGTTATACTCCACAAGGGACTTTGTTGTATTCGATCAGTGGATATGCTATAGTCGACCAGGGGACTTTGTTATACTCGACCAGGGGACTTTTATATTCTTGACCAATGGACTTTGTTATACTCAATGAGGTGCCTTTGTTATACTCGATCAATGGACTTTGTTATACACGACCAGGGGACTTTGTTATATGCGATCAAGGGACTTTTTTAACCTCGACCAGAGGACTTTGTTATACTCGATCAGGGCCTTTGTTATACTCGACCTGGGGACTTTGATATAATCGATCAGGGGACTTTGTTATGCTCGATCTGGGGACTTTGTTATACTTGGCCAGGAGACTTTGTAATACTCGATCAGGGGACTTTGTTATACTGGACCAGGGGACTTTATTATACTCGATCATGGGACTTTTTTATACCCGATCATGGAACTTTGTTATACTCGTCCAGGGGGCTTTGTTATACTCGATTAGGGTACTTTGTTATACTCGATCAGGGGACTTTGTTATACTCGATTAGGGGCCTTTGTTATACTCGATGAGAGGATATGTTATAATCGACCAGGGAAATTTGCTATAGTCGACCAGGGGACTTTGTTATACTCGATTAGGGGACTTTGTTATACTCGACCAGGGGACTTTTTTATACTTGATCAGGGGACTTTGTCATACTCGACCAGAGGCCTTTGTTATACTCGATCGGGGGACATTGTTATACTCGATGAGTGGACTTTCCTATATATGATCAATGGACTTTGCTATACTCGATGAGGGGACTTTGTTATACTCGATCAGGGGACATTGTTATACTCGACAAGGGACTTTTTTATACTCGACGAGGGGCCTTTGTTATACTCGATTAGAAAACTTTGTTATACTCGACCAGGAGACTTTGTTATACTCGATCAGGGGACTTTGTTATACTCCACCAGGGACTTTGTTATATTCGATTAGTGGATATGCCATACTCGACCAGGGGACTTTGTTATACTGACCAGACTTTATATACTTGACCAATGGACTTTGTTATACTCAATGAGGTGCCTTTGTTATACTCGATCAGGGGACTTTGTTATAGACGACCAGGGGACTTTGTTATACGCGATCAAGGGACTTTTTTATACTTGACCAGAGGACTTTGTTATACTCGATCAGGGCCTTTGTTATACTCGACCTGGGGAGTTTGTTATAAACGATCAGGGGACTTTGTTATTCTCGATCTGGGGACTTTGTTATACTTGGCCAGGAGACTTTGTAATACTCGATCAGGGACTTTGTTATACTGGACCAGGGGACTTTATTATACTCGATCATGGGACTTTTTTATACCCGATCATGGAACTTTGTTATACTCGTCCAGGGGGCTTTGTTATACTCGATTAGGGTACTTTGTTATACTCGATCAGGGGACTTTGTCTTACTCGATCAGGGCCCTTTGCTATACTCTACCAGGGGACTTTGTTATAATCGATCAGGGGACTTAGTTATGCTCGATTTGGGACTTTGTTATACTGGGCCAGGGGACTTTTGTATACTCGATCAATGGGACTTTGTTATACTCAACCAGGGGACTTTGTAATACTCGATCAGGGGACTTTGTTATACTCGATCAAGAGATATGTTATACTCGATCAGGGGACTTTATTATACTGGACCAGGGGACTTTGTTATACTCGATGAGGGGACTTTGTTATACTCGATTAGGTGATATGTTATACTCGATCAGGGGACTTTGTTATACTCGATCAGAGGACTTTGTTATAGTCGACGTGGGGCCTTTGCTATACTCGATCAGGGGACTTTGTTATACTCGATCAGGGGTCTTTGTTATACTCGTCCAGGGGGTTTGTTATACTCGATCAGGGGACTTTGTTATACTCGATCAGGGGACTTTGTTATGCTCGATGTGAGGACTTTGTTATACTTGGCCAGGAGACTTGGTAATACTCGATCAGGGGATATGTTATACTCGATCAGGGGACTTTATTATACTCGATCAGGGGACTTTGTTAAACTCGATCAGGGGTCTTTGTTATACTCGTCCAGGGGGCTTTGTTATACTCGATTAGGGGACTTTGTTATACTCGATCAGGGGACTTTGTCTTAATCAATCAGGGCCCTTTGCTATACTCGACCAGGGGACTTTGTTATAATTGATCAGGGGACATTGTTATGCTCGATCTGGGACTTTGTTATACTCGAACAGGGGACTTTGTTATACTCGATCAGGGGACTTTGTTATACTCGATCTGGGGACTTTGTTATACTCGATTAGGGGCCTTTGTTATACTCGATGAGAGGATATGTTATAATCGACCAGGGAAATTTGCTATAGTCGACCAGGGGACTTTGTTATACTCGATTAGGGGACTTTGTTATACTCGACCAGGGGACTTTTTTATACTTGATCAGGGGACTTTGTCATACTCGACCAGAGGCCTTTGTTATACTCGATCGTGGGACATTGTTATACTCGATGAGTGGACTTTCCTATATATGATCAATGGACTTTGCTATACTCGATGAGGGGACTTTGTTATACTCGATCAGGGGACATTGTTATACTCGACAAGGGACTTTGTTATACTCGATCAGGGGACTTTGTTATACTCGACCAGATGACTTTCTTATACTCGATCAGGTGATATGTTATACTCGATCAGGGGATTTTGTTATACTCGATCAGAGGACTTTTTTATACTCGACGAGGGGCCTTTGTTATACTCGATTAGAAAACTTTGTTATACTCGACCAGGAGACTTTGTTATACTCGATCAGGGGACTTTGTTATACTCCACCAGGGACTTTGTTATATTCGATTAGTGGATATGCTATACTCGACCAGGGGACTTTGTTATACTCGACCAGGGGACTTTTATATACTTGACCAATGGACTTTGTTATACTCAATGAGGTGCCTTTGTTATACTCGATCAGGGGACTTTGTTATAGACGACCAGGGGACTTTGTTATACGCGATCAAGGGACTTTTTTATACTCGACCAGAGGACTTTGTTATACTCGATCAGGGCCTTTGTTATACTCGACCTGGGGAGTTTGTTATAAACGATCAGGGGACTTTGTTATTCTCGATCTGGGGACTTTGTTATACTTGGCCAGGAGACTTTGTAATACTCGATCAGGGGACTTTGTTATACTGGACCAGGGAACTTTGTTATACTCGTTCAGGGGGCTTTGTTATACTCGATTAGGGAACTTTGTTATACTGGGCCACGGGACTTTTGTATACTCGATCAATGGGACTTTGTTATACTCAACCATGGGACTTTGTTATACTCGATCTGGGGACTTTGTTATACTCGACGTGGTGCCTTTGTTATACTCGATCAGGGGACTTTGTTATACTCTATCAGGGGTCTTTGTTATACTCGTTCAAGGGGTTTTGTTATACTCGATCAGGGGACTTTGTTATACTCGATCAGGGGACTTTGTTATGCTCGATGTGGGGACTTTGTTATACTTGGCCAGGAGACTTGGTAATACTCGATCAGGGGATATGTTATACCATCAGGGGACTTTGTTATACTGACCAGGGACTTTTGTTATACTCTCGATCATGGGGACTTTGTTATACTCGATCAGGGAACTTTGTTATACTCGTCCAGGGGGCTTTGTTATAATCGATCAGGGGACTTTGTTATACTGGACCAGGGGACTTTGTTATACTCGATCATGGGACTTTGTCTTACTTGATCACGGCTCTTTGCTATACTCTACCAGGGGACTTTGTTATAATCAATCAGGGGACTTAGTTATGCTCGATCTGGGACTTTGTTATACTGGGCCAGGGGACTTTTGTATACTCGATCAATGGGACTTTGTTATACTCAACCAGGGGACTTTGTTATACTCGATCAGGGGACTTTTTTATACTCGATGAGGGGATATGTTATACTCGATCAGGGAACTTTTTTATACTGGACCAGGGGACTTTGTTATACTCGATGAGGGGACTTTGTTAAACTCGATTAGGTGATATGTTATACTCGATCAGAGGACTTTCTTATACTCGACGAGGGGACTTTGTTATACTCGATCAGGGGACTTTGTTATTCTCGATCAGGGGACTTTGTTATACTCGTCCAGGGGCTTTGTTATACTCGATCAGGGGACTTTGTTATACTCGATCAGGGGACTTTGTTATGCTCGATGTGGGGACTTTGTTATACTTGGCCAGGAGACTTGGTAATACTCGATCAGGGGATATGTTATACTCGCTCAGAGGACTTTGTTATACTCGTCCATGGGGGCTTTGTTATAATTGATTAGGGGAATTTGTTATACTCGATCAGGGGACTTTGTCTTACTCGATCAGGTCCCTTTGCTATACTCGACCAGGGGACTTTGTTATAATCGATCAGGGGACTTTGTTATGCTCGATCTGGGACTTTGTTATACTGGGCCAGGGGACTTTTATATACTCGATCAATGGGACTTTGTTATACTCAACCAGGGGACTTTGTTATACTCGATCAGGGGACTTTGTTAAACTCGATTAGGGGTCTTGTTATACTGTCCAGGCGTTTTGTTATACTCGCATTAGGACTTTGTTATACTGATCAGGGGACTTTGTCTTTCGGACTAGGGGCCCCTTTGCTATACTCTCGACCAGGGGACTTTAAGTAATTGATCAGGGACTTTGTTAAGTGCTCGATCTGGGACTTTTGTTATACTCTCAAACAGGGACTTTTGTTATACCTCGATCAGGGACTTGTTAAGTACTTTATCTGGGGACTTTGTTATACTCGATTAAGGGCCTTTTGTTATACTCGGATGGCGCCTTGTTATACTCGATGAGAGTGATATGTTATACTCGACCAGGGACTTTGCTATAGTCGACCCGGGGACTTTGTTATACTCGATTAGGGGACTTTGTTATACTCGACCAGGGGACTTTTTTATGCTTGATCAGGGGACTTTGTCATACTCGACCAGAGGCCTTTGTTATACTCGATCGGGGGACATTGTTATACTCGATGAGTGGACTTTCCTATATATGACCAATGGACTTTGCTATACTCGACGAGGGGACTTTGTTATACTCGATCAGGGGACATTGTTATACTCGACAAGGGACTTTGTTATACTCGATCAGGGGACTTTGTTATACTCGACCAGAGGACTTTGTTATACTCGATCAGGTGATATGTTATACTCGATCAGGGGACTTTGTTATACTCCACCAGGGACTTTGTTATATTCGATCAGTGGATATGCTATACTCGACCAGGGGACTTTGTTATACTCGACCAGGGGACTTTTATATACTTGACCAATGGACTTTGTTATACTCAATGAGGTGCCTTTGATATACTCGATCAGGCGACTTTGTTATACACGACCAGGGGACTTAATTATAAGCGATCAAGGGACTTTTTTATACTCGACCAGAGGACTTTGTTATACTCGTCCAGGGGGCTTTGTTATACTCGATTAGGGGACTTTGTTATACTCGATCAGGGGACTTTGTCTTACTCGATCAGGGCCCTTTGCTATACTCTACCAGGGGACTTTGTTATAATCGATCAGGGGACTTAGTTATGCTCGATCTGGGACTTTGTTATACTGGGCCACGGGATTTTTGTATACTCGATCAATGGGACTTTGTAATACTCAACCAGGGGACTTTGTTATACTCGATCAGGGGACTTTGATATACTCGATCAGGGGATATGTTATACTCGATCAGGGGACTTATTTATACTGGACCAGGGGACTTTGTTATACTCGATGAGGGGACTTGTTATACTCGATTAGGGTGATATGTTATACTCGATCAGGGACTCTTGTTATACTCTCGATCAGAGGACCTTTGTTATACTCGACGAGGGCTCTTTTGTTATACTTGGATCAGGCACTTTATTAAGGTTTCCCATGATTGGTCTTTGTTATACTCGTCTGTGGGGTTTTTGTTATATTCGGATCAGGGACTTTGTTATACTCGATCAGGACTTTGTTGGTGCTCGATGTGGACTTTGTTATACTCTGGATTAGGACTTTTTTACACGAGACCTGAGTGACTTGTTATTCTCGGCGAGAGTGACTCTTGTTATACTCGGTTCAGGACTTTTTTTTACTTGACCAATGGATTTTGTTATACTCAATGAGGGGCCTTTGTTATACTCGATCAGGGGACTTTGTTATACTCGTCCAGGGGGCTTTGTTATAATCGATTACGGGAATTTGTTATACTCGATCAGGGGACTTTGTCTTACTCGATCAGGTCCCTTTGCTATAATCGACCAGGGGACTTTGTTATAATCGATCAGGGGACTTTGTTATGCTCGATCTGGGACTTTGTTATACAGGGCCAGGGGACTTTTATATACTCGACCAATGGGACTTTGTAATACTCAACCAGGGACTTTGTTATACTCGATCAGGGGACTTTGTTAAACTCGATCAGGGGTCTTTGTTATACTCGTCCAGGGGGCTTTGTTATACTCGATTAGGGGACTTTGTTATACTCGATCAGGGGACTTTGTCTTACTCGATCAGGGCCTTTGTTATACTCGACCAGGGGACTTTGTTATAATCGATGAGGGGACTTTGTTATGCTCGATCTGTGGACTTTGTTATACTGCGCCAGGAGACGTTGTTATACTCGATGAGGGGATATGTTATACTCAATCAGGGGACTTTGTTATACTGGACCAGGAGACTTTGTTAAATTCGACCAGGGGACTTTGTTATAATCGATCAGGGGACTTTGTTATGCTCGATGTGGGGACTTTGTTATAATTGGCCAGGAGACTTGGTAATACTCGATCAGGGGATATGTTATACTCGATCAGGGGACTTTGTTATACTGGACCAGGGGACTTTGTTATACTCGTTCATGGGACTTTGTTATACTCTTTCAGGGAACTGTGTTATACTCGTCCAGGGGGCTTTGTTATAATCGATTAGGGGAATTTGTTATACTCGATTAGGGGACTTTGTCTTGCTCGATCAGGTCCCTTTGCTATACTCGACCAGGGGACTTTGTTATAATCGATCAGGGGACTTTGTTATGCTCGATCTGGGACTTTGTTATACTGGGCCAGGGGACTTTTATATACTCGACCAATGGGACTTTGTTATACTCAACCAGGGGACTTTGTTATACTCAATCACGGGACTTTGTTAAATTCGATCAGGGGTCTTTGTTATACATGTCCAGGGGGCTTCGTTATACTCCATTAGGGGACTTTGTTATACTCGATCAGGGGACTTTGTCTTACTCGATCAGGGCCTTTGTTATACTCGACCAGGGGACTTTGTTATAATCGATCAGGGGACTTTGCTATGCTCGATCTGGGGACTTTGTTATACTGCGCCAGGAGACGTTGTTATACTCGATGAGGGGATATGTTATACTCAATCAGGGGACTTTGTTATTCTCGACCAGGGGACTTTGTTATAATCGACTAGTGGCCTTTGTTATACTCGGTCAGGGGACTTTGTTATAATCGATCAAGGGACTATGTTATGCTCGACCAGGGGACTTTGTTATACTCGCCCAGAGGCCTTTGTTATACTCGGTCTGGGGACTTTGGTATAATCGATGAGGGACTTTGTTATGCTCGATCTGGGGACTTTGTTATACTGGGCTTGGAGACTTTGTTACACTCGATCAAGGGATATTTTATACTCGATCAGGGGAATTTGTTATACTGGACCAGGGGACTTTGTTATACTCGATCTGGGGACTTTGTTATACTCGATCAAGGGACTTTGTTATACACGTCTAGGGGGCTTTTTATACTCGATCAGGGGAATTTGTTATAGTCGATCAGGGGACTTTATTGTGGTCGATATGGGGACTTTGTTATACTGGGCCAGGGGACTTTTTGGTGCTCGATCAGGGGACTTTGTTATACTCGATGAGGGGACTTTGTTATACTCGACCAGAGGCCTTTGTTATACTCGATCAGGGGACTTTGTTAAACTCGATAAGGGGACTTTGTTATACTCGACGAGGTGCCTTTTTTATACTCGATTAGGGGACTTTGTTATACTCGATCAGGGGTCTTTGTTATACTCGCCCAGGGGGCTTTGTTATACTCGATCAGGGGACTTTGTCTTACTCGATCAGGGCCTTTGTTATATTCGACCAGGGGACTTTGTTATAATCGATCAGGGGACTTTGTTATACTCGATCAGGGGACTTGGTCTACTCGGCGAGGTCCCTTTGCTATACTCGAATTGTGTAATTTTGCTATAATCGATCAGGGACTTTGTTATGCTCGATCAGGGACTTTGTCTTTACTCGATCAGGGCCTTTTGTTATACTCGACCAGGAACTTTGTTATACTCGATCAGGGGAATTTGTTATACTGGACCAGGGGACTTTGTTATACTCGATCAGGGGACTTTGTTATAATCGATCAGGGGACTTTGTTATACTCGTCTAGGGGGCTTTTTATACTCGATCAGGGGACTTTGTTATAGTCGATCAGGGGACTTTAGTATGGTCGATATGGGGACTTTGTTATACTGGGCCAGGGGACTTTTTTGTGCTCGATCAGGGGACTATTGTTATACTCGATGAAGGGACTTTGTTATACTCGACCAGAGGCCTTTGTTATACTTGATCAGGGAACTTTGTTAAACTCTATAAGGGGACTTTGTTATACTCGACGAGGGGCCTTTTTTATACTCGATCAGGGGACTTTGTTATACTCGATCAGGGGTCTTTGTTATACTCGTCCTGGGGGCTTTGTTATACTCGATCAGGGGACTTTGTCTTACTCGATCAGGGCCTTTGTTATATTCGACCAGGGGACTTTGTTATAATCGATCAGGGGACTTTTATATGCTCGATGTGGGGACTTTGTTATACTTGGCCAGGAGACTTGGTAATACTCGATCAGGGGATATGTTATACTCGATCAGGGGACTTTGTTATACTGGACGAGGGGACTTTGTTATACTCGATCATGGGACTTTGTTATGCTCGATCAGGGAACTTTGTTATACTCGTCCAGGGGGCTTTGATATAATCGATTAGGGGAATTTGTTATACTCGATCAGGGGACTTTGTCTTGCTCGATCAGGTCCCTTTGCTATACTCGACCAGGGGACTTTGTTATAATCGATTAGGGGAGTTTGTTATGCTCGATCTGGGACTTTGTTATACTGGGCCAGGGGACTTTTATATACTCGACCAATGGGACTTTCTTATACTCAACCAGGGGACTTTGTTATACTCAATCAGGAGACTTTGTTAAATTCGATCAGGGGTCTTTGTTATACTCGTCCAGGGGGCTTTGTTATTCTCCATTAGGGGACTTTGTTATACTCGATCAGGGGACTTTGTCTTACTCGATCAGGGCCTTTGTTATACTCGACCAGGGGACTTTGTTATAATCGATCAGGTGACTTTGTTATGCTCGATCTGGGGACTTTGTTATACTGCGCCAGGAGACGTTGTTATACTCGATGAGGGGACATGTTATACTCAATCAGGGGACTTTGTTATTCTCGACCAGGGGACTTTGTTATAATCGACTAGTGGCCTTTGTTATACTCGGTCAGGGGACTTTGTTATATTCGATCAAGGGACTATGTTATGCTCGACCAGAGGCCTTTGTTATACTCGGTCTGGGGACTTTGGTATAATCGATGAGGGACTTTGTTATGCTCGATCTGGGGACTTTGTTATACTGGGCTTGGAGACTTTGTTACACTCGATCAAGGGATATGTTATACTCGATCAGGGGAATTTGTTATACTGGACCAGGGGACTTTGTTATACTCGATCAGAGGACTTTGTTATACTCGTCTAGGGGGCTTTATATACTCGATCAGGGGACTTTGTTATAGTCGATCAGGGGACTTTATTATGGTCGATATGGGGACTTTGTTATACTGGGCCAGGGGACTTTTTTGTGCTCGATCAGGGGACTTTGTTATACTCGATGAGGGGACTTTGTTATACTCGACCAGAGGCCTTTGTTATACTCGATCAGGGGACTTTGTTAAACTCGATAAGGGGACTTTCTTATACTCGACGAGGGGCCTTTTTTATCCTCGATCAGGACTTTGTTATACTCGATCAGGGTCTTTGTTATATACTCGTCTGGGGGCTTTGTTATACTCGATCAGGGGTTTGTCTTACTCGATCAGG
Source organism: Homarus americanus (assembly GCF_018991925.1). Classification (NCBI taxonomy): domain Eukaryota; kingdom Metazoa; phylum Arthropoda; class Malacostraca; order Decapoda; family Nephropidae; genus Homarus; species Homarus americanus. The sequence goes on from NW_024747230.1 coordinate 23,494, forward strand.
GCCTTTCATTATCGACCAGGGACTTTATTTATAATCGATCAGGGACTTTGTTATGCTCGTCTTGGGGACTTTGTTATACTTGGCCGGAGACTTAATACTCATTCGGGGGGATATGTTATAACTCGATCAGGGACTTTGTTATACTGGACCGAGGGGACTTTGTTATACTCGATCATGGGACTTTGTTATACTTTCGAACAGCCCGAACTGTTATACTCGTCAGGGGGCTTTGTTATAATCAATTTGAGAATTTGTTATACTCGATCAGGGGACTTTGTCTTGCTCGATCAGGTCCCTTTGCTATACTCGACCAGGGGACTTTGTTATAATCGATCAGGGGACTTTGTTATGCTCGATCTGGGGCTTTGTTATACTGGGCCAGGGGACTTTTATATACTCGACCAATGGGACTTTGTTATACTCAACCAGGGGACTTTGTTATACTCGATCAGGGAACTTTGTTAAACTCGATCAGGGGTTTTTGTTATACTCGTCCAGGGGGCTTTGTTATACTCGATTAGGGGACTTTGTTATACTCGATCAGGGGACTTTGTTATAATCGATCAAGGGATATCTTATACTCGATCAGGGGAATTTGTTATACTGAACCAGGGGACTTTGTTATACTGGCCAGGGGACTTTGTTATAATCGATCAGGGGACTTTGTTATGCTCGATCTGGGACTTTGTTATACTGGACCAGGGGACTTTGTTATACTCGATCATGGGACTTTTTATACCCGATCATGGAACTTTGTTATACTCGTCCAGGGGGCTTTGTTATACTCGATCTGGGGCTTTGTTATACTGGGCCAGGGGACTTTGTATACTCGATCAATGGGACTTTGTTATACTCAACCAGGGACTTTGTTATATATAGAACCAGGGACTTTGTTTTACTCGATCAGGATATATTTATACTCGATGAGACTTTTATACTTGACAGGGGACTTTATTTATAATCGATGAGGACTGTTATACTCGATTAGGTGATATGTTATACTCGATGAGGGGCCTTTGTTATACTCGATCTAGAGACTTTGTTATACTCGAGAAGGGGACTTTTTTATACTCGACCAGAGGACTTTGTTTTACTCGCCCAGAGGACCTTGTTATACTCGATCAGGGAACTTTGGTATACTCAATCAGGGGACTTTGTTATACTCGATCAGGGGACTTTTGTTATACTCGATCAGGGGACTGTGTTATACTGGTCCAGGGGACTTTGTTATACTCGATCAGGGACTTTGTTATACTGGACCAGGGGACTTTGTTATGCTTCGTCATGGGACTTTTTATACCCGATCAGGAACTGTCTTCATACTCGACGAGGGGCCTTTGTTATACTCGATTGAAAACTTTGTTGTACTCGATCAAGTCTTTGTTATATCCTCGTCAGGGGCGCTACGCTACTCGTCAGGGGACTTTGTTATACTCGATCAGGAGACTTTGTCTTACTCGATCAGGGCCTTTGTTATACTCGACCAGGGGACTTTGTTATGCTCGATGTGGGGACTTTGTTATACTTGGCCTGGAGACTTGGTAATACTCGATCAGGGGATATGTTATACTCGATCAGGGGACTTTGTTATACTTGTCCAGGGGGCTTTATTATAATCGATTATTCGAATTTGTTATACTCGATCAGGGGACTTTGTCTTACTCGATCAGGTCCCTTTGCTATACTCGACCAGGGGACTTTGTTATAATCGATCAGGGGACTTTGTTATGCTCGATCTGGGACTTTGTTATTCTGGGCCAGGGGACTTTTATATACTCGACCAACGGGACTCTGTTATATTCAACCAGGGAACTTTGTTATACTCGTTCAGGGGACTTTGTTAAACTCGATCAGGGGTCTTTGTTATACTCGTCCAGGGGGCTTTGTTTTACTCGATTAGGGGACTTTGATATACTCGATCAGGGGACTTTGTCTTACTCGATCAGGGCCTTTGTTATACTCGACCAGGGGACTTTGTTATAATCGATCAGGGGACTTTGTTTTGTTCGATCTGGGGACTTTGTTATACTGCGCCAGGAGACGTTGTTATACTCGATGAGGAGATATGTTATACTCAATCAGGGGACTTTGTTATACTGGACCAGGGGAATTTGTTATATTCGATCAGGGGACTTTGTTATACTCGATCAGGGTACTTTGTTATACTCGTCCAGGGGGCTTTGTTATACTAGGATCAGAGGACTTTGTTATTTTCGACCAGGGGACTTTGTTATACTCGACTAGAGGCCTTTGTTATACTCGGTCAGGGGACTTTGTTGTAATCGATCAGGGGACTATGTTATGCTCGACCAGGGGACTTTGTTATACTCGACCAGAGGCCTTTGTTATACTCGGTCTGGGGACTTTGTTATAATCGATGAGGGACTTTGTTATGCTCGATCTGGGGACTTTGTTATTCTGGGCCTGGAGACATTGTTATACTCGATCAAGGGATATGTTATACTCGATCAGGGGAATTTGTTATACTGGACCAGGGGACTTTGTTATACTCGATCAGGGGACTTTGTTATACTCGATCATGGGACTTTCTTATACTCGTCTAGGGGGCTTTTTTATACTCGATCACGGGACTTTGTTATACTCGATCAGGGGACTTTGTTATGCTCGATCTGGGGACTTTGTTTTACTGCGCAAGGAGACGTTGTTATAGTCGATGAGGGGATATGTTATACTCAATCAGGGGACTTTGTTATACTGGACCAGGGGACTTTGTTATACTCGATCAGGGGACTTTGTTATACTCGATCAGGGGACTTTGTTATACTCGTCCAGGGGTCTTTGTTATACTAGGATCAGGGGACTTTGTTATTCTCGACCAGGGGACTTTGTTATAATCGACTAGTGGCCTTTGTTATACTCGGTCAGGGGACTTTGTTATAATCGATCAGGGGACTATGTTATGCTCGACCAGGGACTTTGTTATACTCGACCAGAGGCCTTTGTTATACTCGGTCTGGGGACTGTGGTATAATCGATGAAGGACTTTGTTATGCTCGATCTGGGGACTTTGTTATACTGGGCTTGGAGCCTTTGTTATACTCGATCAAGGGATATGTTATACTCGATCAGAGGAATTTGTTATACTGGACCAGGGGACTTTGTTATACTGGACCAGGGGACTTTGTTATAATCGATCAGGGGACTTTGTTATGCTCGATCTGGGGACTTTGTTACACTTGGCCAGGAGACTTTGTAATACTCGATCAGGGGACTTTGTTATACTGGACCAGGGGACTTTGTTATACTCGATCATGGGACTTTTTTATACCCGATCAGGGAACTTTGTTATACACGACGAGGGGCCTTTGTTATACTCGATTAGAAAACTTTGTTGTACTCTATCAGGGTACTTTGTTATACTTGATTACGGGACTTTGTTATACTCCACCAGGGACTTTGTTACATTCGATCAGGGAATATGTTATACTCGATCAGGGGGTTTGTTATACTCGATCAGGGGTCTTTGTTATACTCATCCAGGGTGCTTTGTTAGACTCGATCAGGGGACTTTGTTATACTCGATCAGGAGAATTTGTCTTACTCGTCCAGGGGGCTTTTTTATACTCGATTAGGGGACTTTGTTATACTCGATCAGGGGACTTTGTCTTACTCGATCAGGGCCCTTTGCTTTACTCGACCAGGGAACTTTGTTGTAATCGATCAGGGGACTTTGTTATGCTCGATGTGGGACTTTGTTATACTGGGCCAGGGGACTTTTTCATACTCGATCAATGGGACTTTAATATACTCAACCAGGGGACTTTGTTTTACTCGATCAGGGACTTTGTTAAACCGAATCAAAGGTCATTGTTATACTCTCCGTCCAGGGACTTTTGTTATACTGATCAGGACGGTCTTACCCGATCAGGGCCTTTTGTTGGTGCTTCGATCTGGGGACTTTGTTATCCTGCGCCAGGACACGTTGTTATACTCGATGAGGGGATATGTTATACTCAATCAGGGGACTTTGTTATAC
>NW_024747231.1:0-12500 GCF_018991925.1 Homarus americanus
TTAACCTGCTGATGATGGTAATAATATTCCTCTAATGGCCTTTACACTATATTTATTGTATCATTATTATTATGCCCCTTGTCTTTCCTTTGTTTCTCTCTCTCTCTCTCTCTCTCTCTCTCTCTCTCTCCCCGACCTACGTACACCACCACTGATCTTATTTCCCAAGTAATAATCTAATTCTCTTTCCTTATATTCATCTATCTCTTGCTTCGTTTACTCTTTCTCTCTCTCTTATTCACTGCTTTATTATTCTTATTTTTATCATCACATCTTCCCCCTTAACACATAATCCGTCCAACTCATGTGAATCACAGAAGGTTTCCTCGCATATTAAGAATCCAATCACAGACCGAATCATTTTCTCGAAACCAATCAAATCTCCCGCGCCCACCAATTCCGCCAGCGCAACACCCAATCCAATCACAGAGGAAATAATTACGGCTTGGGTTGGAGGTACAGTTCCGGGTCGCGTGGGGGCCCTGTATTCAGATTTCGGTCGGGGATATATGCCGGTTGGAAATAAATTATACCCGGAATAGTCTGGCATCTAAGGAAAGCCAAGGGGAGAGGTGGAGAGAGCGAGAGAGTTTGATATGGTGAAAGTAGTTTTTGAAGTTTAGGAAAGAGCTAAGAGAGTTTTTTTAGGTGTGTGTGTGTGTGTGTGTGTAATTTTTTTTTTTTTTTTTTTACGGGGAATAGCCCACCCGGGCACAGGTCATCGACCCACAACGGTGCCTAGAGGACGAAAAGGTGTGTAAGCGTATAGTAAATATGATGCAATAATCCTTGACCTACCTCTCTCTCTTTTCACACACACACACACACACACACACACACACACACACACACACACATACACACACTAAAAAAAACACTTAAATTTTACTTCACTCTAGACATAATAATATCCTCCTTTGGGTGGTCCAAGTTTTGCCCGTCCCTGCCTGTGCGCGTTTTTAACATACACGACGCTACACATCGTAATCACATTTGCATTAAGACTCTTATCTCGGGCGGAATCTTTGTCGAGTAAACATTGCCAGCTGCTGTCTCCTTGTGAGTTATTGTGGGCTTCAGACGTGCCAAGAATTTCCCCCGTTTGTTGGGCATTAAAAATTCTGCCTCTCAAGTCGAGCATTTAAGAGGGTTTTTTTATTGTCCGTTTCCTCTGAGAATTGAGAAGTTGGAATATTTTATTTTAACATAATTTGAGTGTAGGAAAAATTCTTTATTGGGTAACTTAAGAATTAATCAATTGCTCGAGAAAATAAACAAAACGGGAGTTTGAATTCTTTCGTTTCTGTTGAGTATTAATAGTTTCACCTTTATATATGTTGAACCCTAAAATTATTTCACAACTTGTTCGAGCATCAGAAATTCTGTCTCATAGTCCCCCATTAATATTGTCTTGTGTTTAGTTCCAGTATTCAGTGTTATTCCCTCTTGGTATCTGCGTCAGATTTTAGTACTGGCTTCTCCTCCTCCTCCTGTTCCTCCTTCTCCTCCTCCTCCTCCTGCTCCTCCTCCTACTCCTCCTCCTCCTGCTCCTCCTCCTACTCCTCCTCCTACTCCTCCTTCTCCAGCTCTCTCTCTCTCTCTCTCTCTCTCTCTCTCTCTCTCTCTCTCTCTCTCTCTCTCTCTCTCCTCTCCTTTTCTCTTAGCAATACAGTCATCTAATCTCTGTTATCTCCCAGGTTTTAATGTCTAATATGCCCTGTACCGAGGTACCAGACGGCAGATAGTTTGCATAATCTTAATTACTTTCACCAAAGGAAAGTAGAAAGTTGTGTTTCTTAATGTGGCAGTTACATGAAATCACTTTCTCTCTCTGAGGATGTCTGTGGAAATGGAAGTCGGTGTCCTATTTTCTGTGTAAAAGGAAAGTTTGAAAATACACTTAATGATAAGACTCTTTATCTCTCTTTTCCCTGCTTTCTCTCGGATTTTCTCTGCTATGCTTTCTCAAGCTTTTACTTTGGGTAATTTCATAAACATTTGTCTGACTAGACGACACCCGAGCGAATTGCCAGGTTGCGCCAGGCGATGCAGTGTTATGACCTGACCTGACCTGACCTGCAACTCTAATGTTTTGACTCCGAAAAAAACAAAACATGGCAGCTCACTAACTTACTCTGACGACACTGTTATGTAATGATGTTATGTAGATGGTAATAACATGGAAGAGGTATGTGTGTGTGTGGTGGTGGTGGTGGTGGTCGTGTGTGTTGTGCAATGGTGGTGTGTAATGGCAGTCGTGATGGTGTTGTGGTGGTGGTGGTGGTACAGACGCCTCGGGCCATGGTAGAAGACAATACTACGGGATAACATAGTTAGCGTCGCCACTGGACACAACACATCGATCTCGTTCTAGAGCCACACAATCCCCTCACCCTCCTGGTGGTCAACCCTCACACCCCAAATTGCTGTGTCGACTTTTCTTCTCTTTACACATGTTTGTATATAAAAGCTCTATATTAATCTATAATCTTCTACCTAACAAATATATATTTTTAACCCCCATTGTTCCGAGTGGAGGGCCGTGGTCTCCAACCCCCACACCTTAGGATCCTACCTTGGTTCATAGGTAGATAAAATACTGTACATTATTTACACAAAATTGGCAAAAACAATATCTAATTTAATTTTGTGTTCAGTTCACTAATTTATATTGTACGTTTTATATAAGAATTTCAAACTATCGTCATCAAAATGGTTAAACCATCATTAACATAAAAGACTTAATATATCAAGGTGTTAAAACAATATTAACCATCTTTAACAAAAGTTTAAACCACCACCATCCAAGTTTAAACCGTCGTTAACAAAGGATTAATCATTATCCTCAGAGAGTAAATAATTTATTCCTTCTATTTAAAAAACAACTCGGTTATAACCTTTAATATGCAATGACATTTATTTACCTTTTCATGATAATTCATTATACCTTTACATATATGACTTTTCTTATAAGACTCTAGAGTAATTTGTCCTCTTATTCTCAATTATCTGTAGTAGAATAACACAAATTTCCATCTATCTTATTTTTTATCTTTTTCCCATTAATATTAAGATAATATTCATTGATAACTATTAACAGTAGAATGATTTGTTATCGTGTGCTTATATCCAGTTGGTAGAGTATAATGTGTGTGTGTGTGTGTGTGTGTGTGTGCCATCGTTAACACCAGCGTCATAGACAAGATTAAAACGTGATGCTCTCCTGAATAAAACCTGGAGCTGTTTATCACAATAATGACCTTTATTATACACTACTAGTCCTGGTAATGTGTATAGGAGCAGCAGGGATTCAATTTATATAGCTCTAACGGCTCATGGACAAAATTTATATCCCCGGAGAGTTCAGGAGGAAATTTATATAGTTCTGAAACCTCATGAAGACATAGAGGAAAAATATACAAATCTGACAGCTGATGGGGAAATGTATATACTTTTGATTTGTCTTATATATTGTGTCAATATGTTTTATTGTATAGACATCCAAGGTCAAAGTAGTGTTGATTATGTATTTAAATATATAATTGTAAATTTATATCATTTATACACCACGAGATAGACAGGCTGAAGACATAGTAAGAGAGAGAGAGAGAGAGAGAGAGGCCGACAGATACTGAGAGTGATAGAGAGAGAGAGAGAGGACACACACACACACACCTACACACACCTGTCTTGTGCCTCAGGTGTGCAAGCTCAGCACCAACTCTTCAACTTTTAGCTGAAATAATTAAAAGTGACTAAAAATAAGACACGGGAGGTATAAAATGATGCAGAATATTCATAAGCATTTAGTGATAAAGTGTTAAGTCTCATGAATAGTGATACAAATACTGAGGAAATAAGTTCATTATGAGCATTGTAAGGTCAAAATATCAACCTACAGACAGACAGATTGACAGATTGACAGACAGATAGACAGACAGAATAGATACATATGTGATGATTTCTCTAACAGGTGGCTTTTCTCACATTAAATTTAATCCTTTAAAAATAATACGACTGTACAACTCTACGGTCAAGTCAACCCACGTTTAACTACCTTCTGCCCCTGTAGCAGTTAGTGTGTCGAGTAGAGAGGCAACATTAGTACAAGACGTAAATATAGATCTAACTCATGTATCATATATATACCTCAACACACACACACAACACAGAATCAGAGTGAAGGAGGTACTGGGAGGCTGTCGTAAAACGAATCTCTTTAGCAGAAACCAATAATTGAGGATAGGAATATCATTAAGTTATGTAAATGTTGCGGTGGCTTGAAATATATATTCGATACGGTATTCCCGTGTGTGTTGCTTGATAAGGACCCGCTATTGGAAAAAAGTGAAGATAAGGAGGAGTATTTGGGGACTGTGTTGGCGTGTGCTCCTGTGATGGTACGTTCTGCTGTGTGACGGGGTGTGACGCGTGATCGTGTGCTCTGCTGTGTGACGTGTGTTGGCGTGTGCTCCTGTGATGGTACGTTCTGCTGTGTGACGGGGTGTGACGCGTGATGGTGTGCTCTGCTGTGTGACGTGTGTTGGCGTGTGCTCCTGTGATGGTACGTTCTGCTGTGTGACGGGGTGTGACGCGTGATGGTGTGCTCTGCTGTGTGACGTGTGTTGGCGTGTGCTCCTGTGATGGTACGTTCTGCTGTGTGACGGGGTGTGACGCGTGATGGTGTGCTCTGCTGTGTGACGTGTGTTGGCGTGTGCTCCTGTGATGGTACGTTCTGCTGTGTGACGGGGTGTGACGCGTGATGGTGTGCTCTGCTGTGTGACGTGTGTTGGCGTGTGCTCCTGTGATATGGTACGTTTCTGCTGTGTGACAGGGGTGTGACGCGTGATAGTGTGCTCTGCTGTGTGACGTGTGTTGGCGTGTGCTCTGTGATGGTACGTTCTGCTGTGACGGGGTGTGACGCGTGATGGTGTGCTCTGCTGTGTGTGACGTGTGTTGGCGTGTGCTCTGTGATGGGTACGTTCTGCTGTGTGACGGGGGTGTGACGCGTGATGGTGTGCTCTGCTGTGTGACATGTGTTGGCGTGTGCTCCTGTGATGGTACGTTCTGCTGTGTGACGGGGTGTGACGCGTGATCGTTTGCTCTTTCTGCACTGTGTGACGTGTGTTGGCGTGTGCTGCTCCTGTGATGGTACGTTCTGCTGTGTGAGGTGTGACGCGCGTGATGGTGTGCTCTGCGTATGACGTGTGTTGGCGTGTGCTCCTGTGATGGTACGTTCTGCTGTGTGACGGGGTGTGACGCGTGATCGTGTGCTCTGCTGTGTGACGTGTGTTGGCGTGTGCTCCTGTGATGGTACGTTCTGCTGTGTGACGGGGTGTGACGCGTGATGGTGTGCTCTGCTGTGTGACGTGTGTTGGCGTGTGCTCCTGTGATGGTACGTTCTGCTGTGTGACGGGGTGTGACGCGTGATCGTGTGCTCTGCTTTTGTGACGTGTGTTGGCGTGTGCTCCTGTGATGGTACGTTCTGTGTGACGAGGGTGTGACGCGTGATGGTGTGCTCTGCTGTGTGTGACGTGTGTTGGCGTGTGTGCTCCTGTGATGGTACGTTCTGCTGTGTGACGGTGTGACGCGTGATGGTGTGCTGCTGTGTGACGTGTGTTGGCGTGTGCTCCTGTGATGGTACGTTCTGCTGGCGTGACGGGTGTGATGCTCTGCTGTATGACGTGTGTTGGCGTGTGCTCCTGTGATGGTACGTTCTGCTGTGTGACGGGGTGTGACGCGTGATCGTGTGCTCTGCTGTGTGACGTGTGTTGGCGTGTGCTCCTGTGATGGTACGTTCTGCTGTGTGACGGGGTGTGACGCGTGATGGTGTGCTCTGCTGTGTGACGTGTGTTGGCGTGTGCTCCTGTGATAGGTACGTTCTGCTGTGTGACGGGGTGTGACGCGTGATCGTGTGCTCTGCTGTGTGACGTGTGTTGGCGTGTGCTCTGTGATGGTACGTTCTGCTGTGTGACGGGGTGTGACGCGTGATGGTGTGTTGCTCTGCTGTGACGTGTGTTGGTGTGTGCTCCTGTGATGGTACGTTCTGCTGTGTGACGGGGTGTGATGCGTGATGGTGTGCTCTGCTGTGTGACGTGTGTTGGCGTGTGCTCCTGTGATGGTACGTTCTGCTGTGTGACGGGGTGTGACGCGTGATGGTGTGCTCTGCTGTGTGACGTGTGTTGGCGTGTTAACCCCTGCGATGGTACGTTCTGCTGTGTGACAGGGGTGTGACGCGTGATGGTGTGCTCTGCTGTGTGAGCGTGTGTTGGTGTGTGTGTGCTCCTGTGATGGTACGTTCTGCTGTGTGACGGGGTGTGACGCGTGATGGTGTGCTTTCTGCTGTGTGTGACATGTGTTGGCGTGTGCTCCTGTGATGTTACGTTCTGCTGTATGTGACGGGGTGTGCGTGATCTGATTTTGCTCTGCTGTGTGACGTGTGTTGGCGTGTGCTCCTGTGATGGTACGTTCTGCTGTGTGACGGGGTGTGACGCGTGATGGTGTGCTCTGCTGTGTGACGTGTGTTGGCGTGTGCTCCTGTGATGGTACGTTCTGCTGTGTGACGGGGTGTGATGCGTGATGGTGTGCTCTGCTGTGTGACGTGTTGGCGTGCACTCTCCTGTAGTGTTACGTTCTGTGACAGGGTGTGACGCGTGATCGTGTGCTCTGCTGTGTGACGTGTGTTGGCGTGTGCTCCTGTGATGGTACGTTCTGCTGTGTGACGGGGTGTGACGCGTGATGGTGTGCTCTGCTGTGTGACGTGTGTTGGCGTGTGCTCCTGTGATGGTACGTTCTGCTGTGTGACGGGGTGTGACGCGTGATGGTGTGCTCTGCTGTGTGACGTGTGTTGGCGTGTGCTCCTGTGATGGTACGTTCTGCTGTGTGACGGAGTGTGACGCGTGATGGTGTGCTCTGCTGTGTGACGTGTGTTGGTGTGTGACGTGTGTTGCCGTGTGTGTTGTTGTGTGGCGTGTGTTGCTGTGTGACGTGTGTTGCCGTGTGTGCCAGATGATATGTGTGTCGTGTGGGCGAGAGTGCCTTGATGTTTATTTGACGTTTGTGTATGTAATAATAATAATAATAATAATTAACGGTTTATTGAAAGAGCTTGGCAGCCAGAAGGCTGAAAATATACAGTTACATATTTGGGGAATGGGTTACGAATTACAAATAATATACCAGTAACATAAGTGACACAAATAAGACATATAATAACTAGATGGGGAAAAGCTCAAACTACAGTTCATTTCAACATAGTGACAGTGCAAGGAGTAGTGTTTACTGGGAGTGAATACACTGGTTTATTACAAGTTATTGATAATTTTTACAATGGTTGGGACTGGGCTATTCTTATAGCGATCAGTTCGTGCACGTATGGGCTGGATGCGGTTGTGGTGTCGAACAGCAATTCTCGGACTAGGGATCTCAGGTGGTAGTAGGAGCCGGTGTCGAGGATGGTGTAGAAGCTTCTTACCAAATTTGCAGATGAGGTCGTGGTGATGGTCAGTGAGAGTCAAAAGGGTCAGTGTGTTGAGCGCTTCTTGATATGTGGAGTAGGAAGGGGAGAGAATAATCTTGCATGCCCTCTTTTTGCACTTTCCTGGAGTGTTTCGTTATTGTGGCATTTAGGGAGGAAGACCAGGTAGGAGAGGCATAGGTGAGCTTGGGAAGTATGAATGTTGAGTAAACACTGAGGAGCTCGGGTGCAGGAACTCCGAGGGACTTGAGTCGGCGGAGGAGGTGGAGACGGAAACTGGAGGATTTGACAACTTCACTGACGTGTGGTTTCCAATTTAGTTTGTTGTCTATGGTGACGCCGAGGAGCTTAGTGGAATCTACAACCTGGAGTGTGTTGGGACCTAGAGTAATGGAAGGAGGTGGGACAATGTCGGAGGAGAGGTTGATGTGCATAACCATGGTCTTGGTATGGTTGATGGTGACATGGTTGTTGGTGGCCCAGTTTTGGAGACTGTTCAATAAATCCTGAAGGGCGGTATAGTTGGGAGCAGAATTGTTGACGCTGATCCCAATGGTGGAGTCGTCGACATATTTCCAGCGAGCAGGGTTTTCTCTTAGGGCATCATTGATGACCGCATAAGGAAAGCAGAGTGGTCCCATCTTGGTGCCTTGGGGGACGCCACAGGTGAGTGACTGAAAGGTGGAGACAGCCCCTCAGGCGTGCAACGGCGTCGGTCACTGAGGAAGTCTGTAAGCCATGGTATAAGACTTCTCGAAGCCCCCAAGTCCAATAAACTGTTGATATTATATTGTGGTCGACTAGGTCAACGCTTTAGTGAAATCAATAGAAGGCGGCAGCTACAGACGTTTTTCGTTTCTCGAGATGGCGGTATATGTAATCAGCAACAAGACAGTGGTAGTGGAGGAGATTTCATGTTACCATTGCGGTCTACGACTCCTGCAATATCAGCATAACCCAGTCGACCTGCAAAACTTTCTGAATTAGGCTGGGTATTGGGGTGATTGCAATAGGTCGTAGCTGATTTAAGGATTGTGGGCTGGTTGACTTGGGCACTGGTGATACATAAGAGGTCTTCCAGTCAGCTGGGCATCTGGCTTGACTGAGAGAAGCATTGATGATGGAGCATAGGGGTTTAGCAAGCTCCGGGGAGAACTCCTTGAAGAGTTTCATTGGTAATCAATGGGGGTGGTAGAGCGTTTTAATTTTGGTTTGTCCAGGCGTTTTGCTACTTCAAATTCTTCTACTAAGTCAGTGGGAAGGGGGGCTGGTAGGTAAGCAGGGAGAGTGGTTGTGTCAAGCCGTGGGAGCGTCTGGCATATAGTAGCGAAATGGTTATTTGTTTGCTCAGGTGCGTCAACATTAGTGAGATGGCTAAGGAAGGGGAGGGGGTGTGTCTTATTGTTTAGTCCACAGATTTCTTTAAGCTTACCATACCATTGACTGATGTTGGTCTGCTTCAGGTGTTGTAATTTGGTTGGGTAGTGGGACTTCTTTGCAGTGCGTATTTCGCGGATGACTCGGTTGCGAAGTGACCTGTAGCGGATGTGGTCATTGAGATGAAAGGCTCTGTCTCTCTGTTGCATAAGTCTTTTGATCCGAGGTGTGATCCAGGGCAAGTCAGCTGGGTGAGATCTGACGGACTTCTCGGGGAGGAAGTGGTGGTGGGCTTCCGTGGTGGTGTTGGTATAATTTATCCATTTGGTTTCCACGTCATCCACGCTAAGTACTTCAGTCCAGGGATGGTGAACTATCCACTGCCCGAAGAGGCGCACTGCAGAGTCAGTAATCGGCCTGTAGGTCTTGATGTAGAGTCTCTGTACTTGAGTGGGAGTGGCAGCTGGGGACCAGAGCACTGATAAGTGTGTGCTACACCCGATAGGAGGCATTGGTTGAGGTGGTTGGTACTGGTCCGCTAAGTCAGTTAAGATAACGTCAAGGGTATTCTGACCGTGTGTGGGGAAGGTCACAACTTGTGATAGTGATAGCTGGTCCTGGATATCGATGGTGTCAATTTCATTAAAATCCCCACATAATACTAACTTGGCGCATGGGTACCTAACTCTGAGGTGGTCTGAGGTGGTGATGAGATGATTGATAAGAGTGTCTCTGGTGGGTGATCGAGGCGGATGGTATGCCACACAGATTATAATGGAAGCAGTGTTGCGTGGGTGGGCCCCATAGCACGACACGTACCCATAATGCTTCCACATCTGCTGGGACTTGAACATCCAGGAGTGACGGGCGTAGGTCATCTTGACAGAAGAGGGCAACGCCCCCTCCGCGTCTTTGTGAACGAAGGTGATGAAAGAGTTGATATCCCTCAATATGACACGTTTCAGGCACAATTTGCCAAGCCTCACATATGGCAACGACGCTCGCGGCGGTTGACCTGACTGTAGTTGCCAGCTCGTCGAACTTGTTAGCTAGGGAAGTGGCGTTGGATAGCAGTAAAGACGGGAGATCATACCATATCCGTGGAACTTCAGTGTGGTGGTATGGTCTGTCAGGGGTGGGTTTCTCCGGTTTCCTAGTGGAGGTTACGGTTCTAATGGGCTTATGTGCATGACGGCCTTGTCTACGGCTCCGCGCGTGGAATATGTTCAGTGACTTGAGTCGCGCGATAACACTGCCATCAGGATAACCGTTCCCACGCTTTAGATGGTACAGAGTGCGTCGGGAGTAAGTGATTGGTGGCCATCTGTTGATATCTGTTGTGGGCGGACGGAAGTGTTTGTCACTGGCGGTACTTTGAGGGCCACTGACACTGGTAGACATCTGTTAATATTTGTCAGTCGTAAAGACCGTGGGTCTTTGTCCCTGGTGCTTGGGGTTGCCGACACATTTTTCACGATATATGTAAACACCGCGGTGGTCCTTGTCACTGGCACTTTAAAGGTGACCGATAAAGTGCCCACTGTCTGACTTTTCCTTGGGGTGCACTATCGAGCACTGTATGATAATCACTTATTGCACTGATGACTTGAATGCTTTGCTGAGAAAGTTCCTTAAGTGCACTATAGGAACACTGCTCCGTAATCAATCGTTCACTAATCACTAGAATGTTTTGCTGAATAGATCCCGGTGTAGTAAGGCTGGTAGGGCGTTGGGGGTATAGCAGGGGGAGTGGCAGGGCCAAACAGACTCGGCCTGGCTGCTAAAACCGGGAGCGCCTTCGGGGCACGTCTTGTCTCACTGACGGTTGACAAGTGTGTGAATGTATGTATGTATGTATGTATGTATAGAGAGGGATGGGAAGAAAGAAAGAAATAGAGAGAGAGAGGGGGGGGGGAATAATACATAGAGACATACATAGATACAAGTAATAGAGAGAATAAGTAAATTTATGAAAGAAAATATAGTTGTGTGAGTGACGGCGGAGTAATATTGGTAGTGCGTATTCTGTTTGTTTATTGTCCACACAAAGATTCATTTAACGGAAAGTGGAGTTACCGCTGGCCTCATATTTAAATGTGATTAAAGGCACTCTTGTTGTAATGGCCATAGGGATAATGGTAATAGGAATGTTAATAATAATAATAATAATAACATTAGATCTCTCAGTGAATATAAATGTTGTGTTCAGTATTTACCTCCGTGTCGTAAGTCTCAGGTCACAAACATACAGTCGTGTTGAGAGTCTTGTTTTGGTTTCTCCGTGGAGTATCTGTCTCTCTATATCTCTCTCGCCTTTATACACACACATTGTGCGTGGTGTATCTCTCCTGTATCTCACTCTCACTCTCTTTCTCTTACTCTCTCACGTACACATATTCTCCGCGGTGTGTAGTACTTGCCTCTCTCTCTCTCTCTCTCTCTCTCTCTCTCTCTCTCTCTCTCTCTCTCTTTAATATCTCTTTTATTATTGTGCTTTACCTTATCAATAGCTTTTTCAAAATCAACAAAGCATATATACAAATTTCTTCGGACCTCTAAATCCTTTTCTTACAAAATTCTTGAATCAAATATAATTTCTCTAGTTCCTTTTCCTTTTCTAAATCCATTTTGCTCTTCAGATAACTTACTTTCTATTTTAAATTTTATTCTACTTAAAATTATCTTTAATAAACTTCTCAAGCCTGATTTATTAAGTTAATTGTTCTAAACTGGGTGAACTCTTAAGGTCACTTGGCTTTATAGGTATTAAACCAAATAATATTTTTTTTAAATCACTGGGAAGTTTGCCTTAGAAGTATATAGAATTACAAATTATACTCAAACATTTTATCTCGTTCTTGTCCATTTGTTATATAAATTCTGCTGGAAGCTGATCAACCCCACAATCTTTATAATTTATCATGTTGCTCACAGCTGTCTCAACTTCTGTGTCCACAATTGGCAGTTTGATCTTTAGTTCCTCTTCATTTCTTCCCTCTCCTCTATCTTTATCATTGTATAGTTCTTCTACGTAATCTGTCCATCTCTCTATTACTTCTTCTGCCTCAAACAGGATCTAAGTGCCTTTGCTTTTAATAGGCCCACTTCATTAATTTATTTTCTTCTGTTTGTTCATTTGTTTAATCTTTCTATACATTTCCCTATAATTATACCTTCTGTTATCATCTTCTATCTCCTTACATTTCCTCTTTGCATTCCCTTTGAATTTCTTGGTTAATTTTTACGTTGACTTCAGTTCGTTTCCTCATATTTTTTCGTCTATTCATTTTCTGTAAAATTTAATTTGTCATCCACTCACTTTTAGCCTCGTTCCTCCTGTGCCCTGTAAGTTTTCCTCCGTCTCTAACATTACTTCTTTTTAATTATTTAATTGTTGTTCTGGTTCTTGTTCATCAGTCAGTCACCCTCTAGCAATACTGAACTTCTATTTGCTTTTTCACTTTCATATTCCATTCCTGTTCCTGTTTTGAACTTCTCTATATTCTATTTGATTTTGTCCATAGGTATTTTTTTAGTTATGTTTGTTTTAAGTTTTTCGCCTCACTAAACTCATTACTGGGACTCGATCTGACCCACAATCTGCCCCTGGGTAGGTTTTGGTTTATGTTATTGAATTTCTGAATCT
>NW_024747231.1:17500-19545 GCF_018991925.1 Homarus americanus
TCCTCCTCACCTTCCAGGGGAAAAATATGGTAGTTTTCCTCTCTGGAGGGTACGGCCATCCCTCAGGAGGAGGAGGAGGAAGGGGAGAGAAAGATGAGGGTGTGAAGTACAATCAGGAACGAATATATGGCGCAAATTGCCGCCATGCAACGTCGTTAAAACGGTGATATTTTTTCCCTCTCACCGACCTCCCTCTTGCCTTCTCTCCCCCCCCCTCCCCTCCACCCTTTCCCTCTTGCATTCTCTCCCCCCCCCACCCTTTCCCTCTCCCCTCTCCCCTCTTTTCCCTCCCATCACCCCCCATCCCCCCGTCTCTCCCACCAAATAAATTAGGTTGCTTTCTTACCGTCTACACCCATTCCTGAAGTTTCGTTCACCACCACTACCATCACCACCACCACCACCACTACTACTACCACCACTACCACCTCCACCACCACCACCGCCATCACCATCACCGCCACCGCCACCACCGCCACCACCGCCACCACCACCACCACCACCACCACACCACCACCACCCTACTACTACCCACCTACCACCTCCTACCACACCAACACCACCACCACCACCACCACTACTACTACTACCACCACTACCACTACCACCTCCACCACCACCCACCACCACCACCCACCACCACCACGCCACCACCACCACCACCACCACCACCACCACACACCACCACTACCCACACACCACCTCCCACCCCACCACCACCACCACCACCGCCACTACCACCACCACCACCACCACCCACCCACCCACCCACCACTACTACTACCACCTCCACCACCACCGCCACCACCGCCATCACCACCACCGCCACTACCCACCACCACCACCACCACCACCACCCACCACTACCACCACTACCACCTCCACCACCACCACCACCACCGCCTACTACCACCACCACCACCACCACCACCACCACCACTACTACTACCACTACCACACTCCCACCACACACACCCACCACCGCCACCACCACCCACACCACCCACCACCCCCACCACCACCACCGCCACCGCCACCACCGGATCCATTATAAGCACGTCTCAGTGTTTTATAGCCCTGGAAATAGCTGTAACTCACCCCCGCCCCCCCTCGTACCTTATAAGAGAAGGTTCTTAAGCTGCCTCTTCATTGTAATCTAATGTAACCATTCGTACGTCTCTCTCTCTCTCTCTCTCTCTCTCTAATAAATTTCTTCAGGTACACTAAAAATAATAGAGGTTATATTTGTTTTGTTTTTATCTTATTTATTTCGTCTTTTTTTCTTGATTTTACGTTTTCTTATTATCTGTTTTATGTTTACATTTGTTTTCTTTTTTTATTTATTATAGTATTTTTATTTTATATTGTTATTTTATTTTTAGTAATTTATTGTTTTATTTTATTATTATCACTGTATCATATTTTATTTTAATTATATTTGAATTATTTATTATTTATTATTTTTTACATTGTCGTTCGTTATTGTCTTTGTTAGGATTACTTTTGTTGTTTTATATACTGGATGATGGTCAGTATTGTTCTCTAGTGAGGGAGAGTATGTATGTATGTATGTATGTATGTATGTATGTAATAATAATAATAATAATAATAATAATAATAATAATAATAATAATAATAATAATAATTAACGGTTTATTGAGAAAATTCTGCAGCCTTAAGGCTGTAAAATATACTTTAAACCTAAATGACTTATTACATACAAAGACATGGGGGGTGTGTGGGTCGTTTAACAAAGGCTTTCGTTACTAAAAGTAGAAGGAACATGCATTGAACATATAAATTATTATAGTTTACAGTTGATGGCCCGGGCTGGTGTCTTGGTATACTGTGTGAGGTCACGTAGGCCACGTGGTGTAGTGACTCGTCCGTAGGTATTGACATGAAGGACCTCTGTGGTCATGGAGACACCGGGTGGTGTGGTGTTCACATAGTGCAGTAACTCGTCCTCGGGTGTTAATATGAAGGACCTCACGTGGTTATGGAAACACCGGGTGGTGTGGGGTGGTGGCACAGTACCTCACTCT
>NW_024747232.1:0-12500 GCF_018991925.1 Homarus americanus
GATTGATAAACACATACAGACAGATACTTTAGATAGACAGGCAGGCACATACATTCAGACAGAGAGATAGACATATACAGACAGACAAGAAACAGATACATACAGACAGACGAACACATACAGACAGATAGATAGACAGGCAGACAGATGAAGACAAAAAAAGGCTTCAGTAATCACCAGTCACATTTACATCAAAAGGTCATGGGGACGACCTCGACCTGTTCTGGGAATTGTTCTGCATGACCTCACGTCTGACTAATATCTCTGTATCGTGGAAAAACACTCTGCAAAAAATCTATAATGGATCAACAAAATGACCTATGTTATTTTTTTTTTTCGATAGAAATTAGTATAAGTAATGAATGACTTTTTCTTTCACAATAGTTGCGATAATGATGAACACACACACACACACACACACAAATATAAGAACTCATACAAGATGGTCTGTTAAGTGACGATGGACTGAAAAAAATATAAATAAAATACCTTTTTTATACCACAGACTTTTTACAGCTACAGAAGAAAGAAAAAAAATTGGAAATAAAGTAATTTGGCCGGTGTGTCGAAGAGTAAGCGTCCATTTTCCGATCATTTACTAGAACACATTTCCGGTTTAATATTTTCCTATCTCATTCCTACCATTCATTCCTTCCTTGGGTTGAGTCGGCTTGGGTTGGGTTGGGTTGATTTGGGTTGGGTTGATGTGATGGGGTGTGTGTGTGTGTGTTTGTGTGTGTGTGTTTGTGTGTGTGTGTGTGTGTGTGTGTGTGTGTGTGTGTATGTATGTGTGTATAAAGAGAAAAACATCTAACATTAACAGCATCAGCATCATCTCTCTACATAACGACTAACACAAGGAACATTAACATAATCATAAAACACCAAAATAAACAACTTTAAGAAAACAAGAAAAAACAGACAGAAACAGAGAGAGAGACTAAAAACACAACGATGAAAGAAAATCTAATACGTACGAACAAAAAAATATTCTAAAGTTACTATAAGACACTTAGCAGGATTAGTGCATTCAACTTCACTGTGACATAATAACTTGGCAGGATTAGTATAAAGCTAACATGTGGCATAATAACTCGGCAGGATTATGATACGTGTTTAACTTCACTGTGACATAATAACTTGGCAGGATTAGTATACAAATTTAACTTCACTGTGACATAATAACTTGGCAGGATTATGATACGTATTTAACTTCACTGTGACATAATAACTCGGCAGGATTAGTATACAAATTTAACTTCACTGTGGCATAATAACTCGGCAGGATTATTATACGTATTTAACTTCACTGTGACATAATAACTCGGCAGGATTATGATACGTATTTAACTTCACTGTGACATAATAACTCGGCAGGATTATGATACGTATTTAACTTCACTGTGACATAATAACTCGGCAGGATTATGATACGTATTTAACTTCACTGTGACATAATAATTGGGCAGGATTATGATACGTATTTAACTTCACTGTGACATAATAACTCGGCAGGATTATGATACGTATTTAACTTCACTGTGACATAACCATAAGGGGGTCGTGTCATTTCTATGACATTTTAGTAAATTTGAGGATTTTGGATAACTCGAGGTGAAACTCTGGCAGGAGGAGGGGGCGTGTGTTGTTGAGAGACAGAAGGCGTGGGATAGGAGACAGGGAGGAGGATAGAGGCATGGGGAGACAGGGGAGAAGGGCAGGGGCATGCTGAGGAGATAAGTGGGATGAGGATGAGGCGTGGGATAGGGGACAGGAGCGTGGGGTGGGAGACAGGAGGAGGATAGGAGGCATGGGGTGAGAGACAGGGGAGAAGGGCAGGGCATGTGGTAGAAGATAGAGCTGGAGGGACAGAGGCGTGGGGTAGGAGACAGGAGGAGGATAGAGGCATGGGGTAGGAGACAGGAGAAGGGCAGGGGCATGTGGTAGAAGATAGACTGGAGGGGGACAGAGGCGTGGGGTAGGAGACAGAAGGCGTGGGGTAGGAGACAGGAGGCGTGGGGTAGGAGACAGGAGGCGTGGGGGTGTTCCGCTTTAAGCCAGGAGAGTGAGTCATGACTGGAGACGTCTTGGGGAGGTGTGGAGAGCCGCCTGCCACCACGGATATCCTGCCACCACGGATATCCTACCGCCACGGATATCCTGCCGCCACGGATATCCTGCCACCAAGGATATCCTGCCACCAAGGATATTCTTCCACCACGGATATCCTGCCACCACGGATATCCTGCCACCACGGATATCCTGCCGCCACGGATATCCTGCCGCCACGGATATCCTGCCACCACGGATATCCTGCCGCCACGGATATCACCAGGATATCCTCTCCCAGATATACCATCCAACACGGAACTCCTCACCACTATCTGCCATCCACATATCCTATCCACACTCTCCACATATCCTACCATCCACATATCCTACCACCAACACCCTCCTACCATCCACATATCTACACCCACATATCACACACCCTACCATCACATATCCTACCATCACATATCCTGCCATCCACATATCCTACCATCACATATCCTCCATCACATATCCTACCATCCCACATATACCATCCACATATCCTACCATCCACATATCCCTACCATCACATATCCTACCATCCACCATCACTACACCACATACATCTACCATCACATATCCCTACCATCCACATCCCTACCATCCACATATCCTACCATCCACACATCCTACCATCCACATATCCTACCATCCACATATCCCTACCATCCACATATCCTGCCATCACAGCTTTCAGGCACAGGATAGTTTATCACTAAAGTATATCCTGCTTTATGCTTTTTTTTGTTTTTGTTTTGTTTTTTGTTTGTTTTGTGTTTTGTCTTTTTTTGTTTTTTTTTGTGTTTTGATGTTTTTGTGTTTTTTATCCTTTTTTTTTTTTTTTTTTTTTTTGTTTTTGTTTTTTGTCTTTTTTTTTTTTTTTTTTTTTTGTTACTCAGATAATCTTCTCTTACCGAAGCTTATATACAGTGTCCATATGAATGCGTTTAGACACTTAGGGCTGTAACACCTTATAGCACTATCTTCCCTCCCTCTATAAAAGTAAACTCCCACGGAAGCTGATAAAACCCAGTTTTAACCTCAGGGTGTACTAAAGATTACCTCAGGTGTACCTAAAGTTACCTAGGGTGTACTAAAAGTTACCCAGAATTAATCACAAGTTACCTCAAGGAATTGTCTCAGGATTATCTCCAAAATTATTGCCTAAAATTTACAGGTGTCCTAAAGTTACCTCAAGGTCGCCAAAAAAGTTACCTCAGGGTATCCTAAAGCTACATCAGGGTGTCCTAAAGTTACATCAGGGGTGTCCTAAAACTTACTCAGGGTGTCCTAAAGTGGTATAAGGTATCAAGTCACAGCTCAAGTCTGTGGTGTGTTTATATTGTACTATAGGCGGCGTTTAAAATCTCATTCTCAGTTAGGTTGGGTTGGGTTGGAGGGCTGGGTTGGGTTGAGGTTGGGTTGGGTTGGCAGCTTAGCTTGGCTTGGCTTGGGTTGGGTTGCTGGGTTGGGTTGGGTTGGGTTAAGTGAGGGGTTATGTATCTTGACCTCAGTAGCTTTGTTGAGAGAGAATATGACTACACCAACGTTACATCCTTGTACTAAAAAAAAAATATCCTCTCACTCGATTCTCACCTCCAGGGATCGAACCGAGGTCCTGAGTTTGTACAGGTGAGTCGGAGGTGAAGAAGAGGGACTCATCGAACTCATTAGCGGCCAGGTTATCCCTCAAGAACTCCAGGTAGAGGATGTCCCGAGGCTCCTTCCCGTATCCGAAGTGACCGTACTCGTTCTCCACCTGTGACACAACACAAGTCCGTTATATGGAGGGTTCATATCTAACGGAACCTCAATTTAACGGACTTCCTTATCCATACAGTCCGTTAAATGGAGGCTTCATATATAATGGTAACTATATAATAGTTATAATCTGTTATATGGAAGTTTTATACCTAACCTAATGGAACCTCGCTTTAACGGATTTACTTATCCATAAAGTCCGTTATATGGAGGATTCATATCTAACGAAACCTTGATTTAACGGATTCCTTATCCATAAAGTCCGCTGAATGGAGGTTCCACTGTATACAAATAAGGAGAGTAAAACAATAATAATAATAATAATAATAATAATAATAATAATAATAATAATAATAATAAGAGTGATTTATTAGTTAAGACAATCATACTAAGATAATGATGACAATAATAATGACAATGATATATGTATATTTCTACCTCCCCTGGCCCTGTTAGTCTCACCTGGACAGCGATGATGGCGCCTCCTCGAGAGAATTGAAGATCCACCAACTTCGGCAGTAGCTATCGAAGAAGGCAGCAGCGGGGGTCTGAAGCCCTCATAGTATGTCCTTACCTGTGCATGGTGTAATACGGAGGAGGAAACTGTTGTAGGAAGGGAAGAGGGGTTACTGAAGGGAAGGTGTGGGTTACTGAAGGAAGGGGTGGGTTACTGAAGGGAAGGGTGGGGTTACTGAAGGGAAGGGTGTGGGTTACTGAAGGGAAGGGGTACATTAAAGGAAAAGGGTTACTGAAGGAGGGTTACTGAAGGAAGGGTGTGGGTTACTGGAAGGGAAGGGGTGGGCTATTGAAGGGAAGGGTATGGGTTACTGAAGGGAAGGGTGTGAGTTACTGAAGGGAAGGGTGTCGATTACTAAAGGGAAGGGTGTGGGTTACTGAAGGGAAGGGTGTGGGTTACTGAAGGGAAGGGTGTGGGTTACTGAAGGGAAGGGTATGGGTTACTCAGGTGTGGGGGGGTGTCAGGTGTGAGTTACAGGAGTGAGGGAGAAGCTACGTCTCCCCTAAGAGAAAAATTTTAATGTGAGAAGTATTGAGACAACAAATCCACTTCCGGAAAAAAGACGAGATGTAATAGTGTTCAGTTCCCTCCTCTCCCTTCCCCTTCCCTCTTTTTCCTCCCCTCCCTCTCCTTTCCCTCTCTCCCGCACCTCCCTATCCTCTTTACCCTCTCCCCCTCCCTCCCCTCTCTATTTTACCCCACAGAGGTATCGAACCCGTGAATTCACCAACAGAGCAGGACCCACGGGCTGAACCAACCACTGTGCTGACGATCAAGCTAAGTGTGAGAGTAGGAGAGAAAGATCAGATGTGGTAAGGTAGGCTTAGTTAGCAGTGGAGTCACAGGAGGTAATTGGGTAGTTGTGGTAGCGTTTATTTCCTCCTCGACGTAAACCATGTCCGGCAACCCCCGTCTACGTCCCTCTGGCAACCCCGTCTACGACCCTCCTTGCAGCTCTGGTTTAAAGACGACTTAGCTCATGCTGTAGTCAACCTTCTATACGCTCTGTTCATCATTACAGATACAAAAATCTTACCTACAAACCCCAGATCCTAACTAATTACTCCAAGGATTATATAATTATGACTACAAAATCTCACCAATAAATACAAAGTCTTATCTACTATAATAACAAGTTTCCTAATTACTATACAATTACAATACAGAGATAAAGTTACAAAAACAAGAATGATAACAACAGAGAGAGAGTAAACTTTAAATTATAATAAATGACAAGCGATTATTCATGTAAAGAGAATCAACACACGTAACACTCTGGCAACACACACAGGGAGGGGAGGAGGGGGGTAGGGATAAAATGCAAACAGAGCATCAGGGCCATACACACACACACACACACACACACACACACACACACACACACACACACACAAACACACACACACACACACACACACTGACCAGGGCCGTGACGTCTAGGCCAACCTTCACGGGAGATGACGTTCGTTGTTATTGTTTTATCAGCCTTCCTTGCCCACGTCTTGTACAACAGTCCTTCCGTGTGTAGGCAAGAAAAGTCACCTGGCGATTCACCTTCCCTATTTCACCTGAAGATTAATAACCCTAACCTAACCTAACCTAACCTAACCTTTACATGTGGTCATAGAACTTGTCTTACAATTATCATAAGGGACCCCAAGGATACACTCAGTTGTCTCAGAAACGTGTTTGGTAAAGCTCATATTTCTAGGATGTATCCCAAAGGAGTCTGAGATTTAGGCCACCTGATCATTATTACTGTAGAGAGAGTAACACGGAGGGTAGTGAAAGTCAGAGGTCAGGGGAGGTGTGAGGCGAGGTCAGTATAGAGGTGTGGTGGTAGAGAGAGGGTGAGGCGAGGTCAGTGGAGGTGTGGTGGAGGGTGAGGCGAGGTCAGTGTGGAGGTATGAGGCGAGGAGGGAGGGTGAAGCGAGGTCAGTGGAGGTGTGGTGGAGGGTGAGGCGAGGTCAGTGGAGGTGTGGTGGAGGTATGAGGTGAGGAGGGAGGGTGAAGCGAGGTCAGTGGAGGTGTGGTGGAGGTATGAGGCGAGGAGGGAGAGTGAAGCGAGGTCAGTGGAGGTGTGGTGGAGGGTGAGGCGAGTCAGTGGAGTGTGAGGGAGAGTGAAGCGAGGTCAGTGGAGGTGTGGTGGAGGGTGAGGCGAGAGGTCAAGGAGATTCAGGCGACAGGCACCTTTACCACGCCCCGACACCTTCCCTCCCTCTGTATATTGATGATGGGGACAGCATGGGGCAGTGTTTACCGGTAGGACAATGCCAGGTCATTAACAAGGCATCCGGAGGTTCCCATTATGGCCCCAGAGGTCAAGGACGGGGCCTTTACTCTGTCCGTGTCCTTCGTCATATGTAACTGTCTTGTCCTTCACTGTCTAGCCGCGTGCCATTGACCCTATAGGATGCTCTTATCCCGATATCCTTCAGTGTGTGTTTTTATCCTACAATATTTACTTAATCCTTAACCAACATTACGTACTTTTGGAAGTTGAAGACGTGAGAAATATGTTTAGTGACGAATGTTTATTATCTCTGGGAGTTAAAGAACTTTTTTTTTCTCCTGAGATTTGATATTTACATTAATTTAAATATTGTGTTTGGTATATGAAAGGAATCTGATTTAGTTAAGTTATACAGACAGGTGAACACAAGACAGGTGTTATTACTAAGGCTGAAGATATGTCATGGGCTGTGGCAGGTTATGTGAGATCGGGAAGACACTGTGGAAGGAAGTTCTAGTAAGTGTATACAGGAATTATGGTAGGAAGAGTGTCTGTTAGTTTGGAATATTAACAACTAAGGTAAGTGTTCTCGTAGGCTGTTGGTTTGTCGCGAGGTGGTGGAACTTCTGAGTGTAGGTTGTCAGGGCGGAACAGAGACCAGGGGAGTATTTTTTTTTTTAAGAACAATGAGAGCTATGAGGCGTCCCCGTGAGAGTATATGGCATAAAGAAATATAAATTGATTCCTTCCATAAACTATAATTCTGTAACAAGTATAATCAAAATATGATCAAACGGTCCCTGGTCCACGGCTTTATAGACGAATTTCTTTGGAGTAATTTTGGTTAAAGTCTAATAACATTTGGTAAAGTTAATCCATAAATTATGAAGTGTGATGGATGGCTGCAATGACAGACAGACTCATCTTCTGTACCCCTCTACTCGGTCGGTGGCGGGGATGATAAAGTTTGTCAGAAATATTGTTAGTTTTCGGAGATTCGTTTTCAATAGATATTTACGATGACCACAACCCCTCTCTAATACACATCTCATCCCTCTCACCAGAATAAAACACCTCTCATACGGGTATACTTATATCCCTCTCACCTGGGCATGCCACCAAAATCCCACTCGGAACAGATGTAGGGTCCTGGTCTAAGGATGACGAAGAGGTCTTCCTCCTGCGCCATCTGGACGAAGGATCTCACGTCAAGGAAAGGCGACATGCTCTCTCCTAGGTCTCCAAAGTCGTACACACCTTGACGCGGCTCATGTAAGTTCCATGGTACATACCTACGGCAGGAGAGGTGGAGGAGAGGTGTTGAATACGGTTAAATACAGTAAAAAATCTATTTAACGGACAATATAGAGATGAAAGTCCGTTATATCGAAGGTCCGTTAAATATGAGCTGTCTACCCCCATCTAAAGGAACACATGGAGAGAGAAGTCTATGATATGGAGGTTTCACTGTAGGGAGTAAATAAAATATAACATCTGAAGGTGTTTTATCCCCTAACACACTAACACTCTAACACACACACACTAACACTCTAACACACACACACTAACACTCTAACACACACACTAACACTCTAACACACACACACACACTAACACACTCACCAACACCCACCAACACTCTAACACACACACACACACACACACACCAACACACTACACACACACACACTAACACACCACACACACACACTAACACACCAACACACACACACACACTAACACACTAACACACACACACCAACACACCAACACACACACTAACACACACACTAACACACTAACACACACACACACACACACTAACACACTAACACACTAATACTCTAACACACACACTAACACACTCACGTCTCCACAGCGTTGAGCCCAGCAGCCCTAAGCTTGCGTAAAGTGTCCCTCCAGTAGGCGGGATGGACACGGAAGTAGTGAAAGGCGCCGGAGAGGATGAGAATGTCCTTGTTATTGAGAGTAAAAGTGTCCCCCTCAGCTACCAAGGGCGCCTCCACCACGCCACTAGGAACATAATACTCGTACAAGGTCATGCCAGCGCTGCCCTGAAGGATGACAAAGGAACTCATTATGTTACACGAATGATAAAAAAAATTCTTAGTAAAAATTATAAACTTTGTGTCTATATTGTTATCTCTGGGTTAAGATGATGTTGGAAATAATTAGTTTGTCTTTATATCAGGTACATTAAGTCATCTTGTATATGATTTACCCCTTTTACGATAGTTTAACCCTTCAGGACTTAAAGGGTTAAACTAATTGATAATCTTTCAAAGTAATTTTTATTGAGATTATTATTAATATTATATCCAGAAAATTAATCAATGTTGCCAGTATTTCAGTCAAATTGTATTCAACTTTACATAGAAGTTACTTATCATAATTTGACATTACTTATCTAACCACAAATTAAATGAGGTGGAATATTTGATGTGTTGTTACTGATTTGTGATGACTTAGTGACTCCAGGCGGCAATCAGGTTGGGTGTGGCTGTACCTGAACATCAGTCATAAGTATAACATTAAACCCAAACGAAACTGTACAATGATAGGAGTTAAAAGGCTTCCTGTAATGAGGCTAGCCAGGTTGAAGTGAAACAGGTCAACTACTACACAGCTTTGTCCAAACGAGCCAATTAAGAGATTTTTACACAAAAGATACAACAATTATGACAAAATAAATCAATGAAAAGAAGCTCTCACACAAACACCCTCATTCACCCTCATTCCATCAGCCTCATGAGTCTCTTGTCTTTTGAGTCTAGTCTTTAATCTGACTGACCTCTGACCTTTATTAGTGAGGTCATTAGAGTGTTTTTGTGTCCGGATTACTCGTATTAATCCAGTAAATTATTGCAAGAAGTTGAAAGAAAAGTGTCCGGCCATCATGAGCATAAACGAGACAGAGAAGGAAGGAAGGAAGGAAGGAAGGAAGGAAGGAAGGAAGGAAGGAAGGAAGGAAGGAAGGAAGGAAGAAATAAAGGAAGGAAGGAAGGAAGGAAGGAATGAAGGAAGGAAGGAAGGAAGAAATAAAGGAAGGAAGGAAGGCTAACTCAGGGACTCCCACACCAGAAGAAGAACCACGAACAACCTGAATTCAAGTTATGGTGTAAAAAAAAAGGTTGTAAATAATAATAAAAAAACTTGATCTGTCTTTAACAAGCTTGAAATTGATGGTCGTCTCCACCCAATGACTTAGAAGTACTTAGAGTATTGGGGTATATACAATTATAATCTTATACTTTACTGAGTTTCAATGTTGTGTTTGTTTGTTTTGCGTCATTTTTTAATTTATTTCCGTCGTGTGTGTGTGTGTGTGTGTGTGTGTGTGTGTGTGTGTGTGTGTGTGTGCAAGTGATTGTCTGTGCCATATTTCGTTGGTAGTTATCTTTTATTTTCTTCCTTTTCTTACTGTACGAATTCTCTTATTTATTACCCTTAGTTATTTTCTCATCTACTCTACACTTTTTTTCTCAATACCATAAACTTTTCACTCCATAAAGTGAGGCAGGAGACTCACCACCACGCCCTCCACCACGTTCCTCCACACGTCCTCCACCCCACCACGTCCCCCAATCCTACCAGCTGTCCCTACCACGTCCCCACCACGTCCCCCACCCCACCAAGTCCCCCACCCCACCACGTCCCCCACCCCACCACGTCCCCCCACCCCACCACGTCCCCCCACCACGTCTTCACAGGTCCTCACCCCCGCCACAAACAACAGTATCTCATAAACAGAAAACGTACAATCGTCTTGAAGGCAAAATATTCACGGGGAGAAAAAGAATTGTATTTTTAACACGAAGCGTCTGAGTGAGGGTCGCGTTATGCCCCAGACCAAACACACAAGGGATGACCCCCACACCTTATCATAACCTGACATTACTACATAGTTGACTTCAGTTTTCAATACATACTGGACATATACGAGTTAGGTTAGGTTTTGCATGAGGGTAAATACCAGTGTTTTGTGATTGACTAAGGTCACTACAATATGGCACAGTTCCTTAACATTATGAGAAAGTTTGTAAGACTCTGAGCGCCAATAAACAAAAATAATGGATGAATATATTTTAAGGTGATCGAGTTTCCGTATTTAGGTCACAACCTCTGTATATTATTTTTATTGGTTCACTATTTTGCTATTTTCATTGATTCATTGTGTGTGTGTGTGTGTGTGTGTGTGTGTGTGTGTGTGTGTGTGTCTCACAAGTCTCGACCTTCCTGCCCCATCACACCTAATAATAATAATAATAATAATAATAATAATAATAATAATAATAATAATAATAATAATAATAATAATAATAATAATAATAATAATAATATAAAAATAAATAAATAAATAAATAAACCACGCAAAAAAAAACATTAAAAAACAAATAAATAACTTAAAAATATTTCCAATCCATATAAATTTAGCGAGTGAAATAACGAGGAATTTTACGAGTCCAAAAGAAAAATTTGAGAAATCGTCAATTGTTTCGTCAGTGTTCAGCACTTGATGGATAATGGCCGCCACTACTACGTAACATTATCTCTCATTAACACACAGCGCTAACTCCCACGTGTAATATTTCTCACTGTATTTCTACCATGATGGATATTTCTTACTATATTAACCTAACCTAACCTAACCTAACCTAACCTAACCTAACCAAACCTAACCTAACCAAACCTAACCTAACCTAAACCTAACCTAATCATACTTTAAGAACAACTTTTTCTCTGACTAAATAACAAAAACAACAATATATTATCCATTACGTGTTTGAATAATCTATATACCAAGAACCCTCTATTTAACGGACTACAAAGATGAAAAATTCCGTTAAATCGAGGGTCCATTAGATGTAAAAACCTCCATTTAACGAACTATATAGATATGAAAATCCGTTACATCAAGAGTCCATTATATATGAAACCCTCCATCTAACGGATTATATGGAGAAAAAAATCCGTTATATGGAATTTTCACTATTTATTATATGTATATTCATTTGATATTCGCATATAATACAAAAAAATACTTGAGAATACATTATACAGATTTTAATATGAACCGCCGCTGTAAACACTTACTAAATGATCTAATATTCATATCCTGTAATTGACTTTTAACTGATATTAAAAAAGGTGGAAATTTCATAAACACTATTTGGAGTTTATTCCCATCACAAGTAAATAGAATATTATAGGTAGTTTTTATATAGTTGATCCTGTGTGTGTGTGTGTGTGTGTGTGTGTTTTTAATCTGCATACTAATGACCTTATTTGCATACTAAGGCACATCTTCCCAGGTATGAGTCGAGGTAGTTTATTTTGGTCAAGAGTCTTAAGCTATGATATTGTAAAGTAACGTATAAGATTTTTGGTTTTGACGTCCACAGTACATTTTGAGGGTAATTCATTCATAAACAGAGAGTTCTATCGCTCTTATTGTGTTAAATGTTACTAAAATAGTGTAATTGTTAACATTTTAGTCACTTAAAAACTTTGTTTGTTGAAGCGCAGTGATCACAATATTATAACAAGATTCTTCAGTAATTTTCTGCAGAACTAATGTTATTTTTAGACATATTTAGGTCACACACACACACACACACACACACACACACACAAACACCTGGGTGCATAAGATCGTCACTTTTGAATCATTTTTCTCGAATAATTGAAACATATCAGAAACACTCGCAAGTCAAAGCCCGGACTGATTTGGTTAGGTTAAGTTAGGTTAGGTTAGGTTAGGTTAGGTTAGGTTAGGTTAGGTTAGGTTAGGTTAGGTTAGGTTGGAGTTATGAGTTTTTAACATCCAATTACGTGTACTGAAGGACACGAATCATTCCTGAGAACTATATACAT
>NW_024747232.1:17500-65000 GCF_018991925.1 Homarus americanus
ATCATTGATAAGCATAAGGAAGCAGACTGGTCCCATCTTGGTGCCTTGGGGGACGCCACAGGTGAGTGACTGAAAGGTGGAGACAGCCCCTCGGAAGCGTACGGCTTGGCGTCGGTCACTAAGGAAGTCTGTGAGCCATGGTAAAAGACTTCTTTGAAACCCGAGGTCGATAGCTTTGTTGATGATTAAATTGTGGTCGACTAGGTCAAGCGCTTTGGTGAAGTCAATGAAGGCGACAGCTACAGACGTTTTTCGTTTTTCCAGATGGCGGTATATGTAGTCGAGAAAGCTGACAAGACGGTGAGTGGTGGAGGAAGTTTTCATATTACCAAATTGCTGAGGATCTACGGCGCCTGCAATATGAGCATAAGCCCAGTCAAACACGAAACTTTCATTTGTGTGTGTGTGTGTGTGTGGCAGTTCTCAAGACACAAGCAAACATTGAACAAAATACAATAAAAATACGGTGATAAGTTGGTCAATTCATCTCCCATCATCCTGAACAGAAGACTTCAAAACACAAGTTACAAGACACTTAGGAATAAGTTAAAGAAAAATACAGTAAATTCATTATTATAACAAAGGTCAAGACTCCTCTGTACCTTCCTCCTCCTCCTCCTCCTCCTCCTCCTCTCCCTCTTCTTCCTTCTCTTCCTCATTTTATCCTCGTCCTTCTCCATTCAATACCTCCAGAGAATCATAAACCACCCAGTACCCCCATAGAACCATAGGAGACCATCCAGGACCCCCATAGAACAATAGGAGACCATCCAGTACCCCCATAGAACCATAGGAGACCATCCAGCTAGTAGGAGACCATCCAGTACCCCCATAGAACCATAGGAGAGTACATAGAACCATCAGTCCAGTACCTCCATAGAACCATAGGAAACCATCCAGTACCCCCATAGAACCATAGCAGACCATCCAGTACCCCCATAGAACCATAGGAGACCATCCAGTACCTCCATAGAACCATAGGAGACCATCCAGTACCCCCATAGAACCATAGGAGACCATCCAGTACCTCCATAGAGAACCATAGGGGACCATCCAGTACCCCCACCAGGAACCATAGGAGACCATCCAGTACCCCCAGAGAACCATAGGAGACCATCCAGTTCCCCTATAGAACCATAGGAGACCATCCAGTACCCCCAGAGAACCATAGGAGACCATCCAGTTCCCACAGAGAACCATAGGAGACCATCCAGTACTTCAGATAGGTTCTAGAGTGGCGACAGAGAACAGCCCCGGGTCATTATTTTCAAGAGGAAGGACTGGTAACGCAATATCTGGGAGTCAGAGAAGCAATATGCAATAAAAGTGAAGAATGTTGCATATTGGCATCTCGTGAGGCGGTCTTTGTGTGGTAGTGACCGGGTGGGTGAGAGTGGTGGGTTGTGGTGGGTTGTGTGGGGTGGTGGTGGGGTGGTGGTATGTGGTAGTGGTGGTGAGGTGGTGGGGTGGTATGTGGTGGTAGTGGTGGTGGTGAGGGTGGATAGTGCTGTGGGCTGGTTAGGGTGGCAGTGAGCAGTTGGGGGGAGTTGTTTGGTGTGAGGTGGTAGGTAATTGCAGTGGGTGGGATGGGCGGGAGAAAGTGGCGGTGGGCGGCAGTTGTTGGTTTACAAGTAGTGGGTGGTGACGTAAGTAATATGGTGATGGATGGTTGTGATTGATGGTGAACGGCAGTGGTTGGTGATAGTGAAGTGAAACATAGTTCAGAAACACCTCCTCAGCCAAGACAAGATCTATAAGCCACGCTAATGAACCTTCTGCTGGCTTGAGTCTTCCACCTGTCCTCCACACACACACACACACACACACACACACACACACACACACACCAGGTACACGACACCTCACTTACCTTCCTAACACTAAATAAACAAGCGCTAAAAGGTATACCTGTATCAATAACACCAGATACTTGAATATTAGGCTTAAACCTGTATACTTGGACAAACGTTACTTAATAAAATTGTCTTCATGCTCAATTTGCTCCTGATTCAGTAATTAGTTGTGCCAGGTACACACACAGGGCTCGCTGGTGACCCTGACCTCTGCAGCTATAAACACTAAGACCCGCCTCTCCCACACATAACTCCTCCTCCCACTCCCACAGGCTCTCCCTCATATTCCGTCTCTCAGTTTAATCCCCCTCCCTCTCTCTCTCCTTCCCTCCCTCCTTCCATCACAGTCCTCTCTCCTTCTTCCCTCCCTCGTTCTGTTGTCTATCTTGCCTTCTATATGTCTTGTTTATCCAGTGTTTACTTCTATCTAGCGACGTGGGAGAATTTCAAGATGGTTCCCCGACATAACTGGATTAGCCGCTTGAGGTAAGGTGAGTCGAGAGGCACACAATACACCTACACCTACCTGCCTGTGTGTGTGTGGATACAAATATACACAGACACTAAGGTACTCAGTTGTTTCCCTTTTCCCGTGTGATTTTATCAAGATTTAGCTTATCCACGTTTTCATTGTGGATCTACATGAAATATATATATATATATATATATATATATATATATATATATATATATATATATATATATATATATATATATATATATATATATATATATATATATATATGTAATGCATTTAGGAATACAATAACCGTGAGT
This sequence comes from Homarus americanus, assembly GCF_018991925.1. Taxonomy (NCBI): domain Eukaryota; kingdom Metazoa; phylum Arthropoda; class Malacostraca; order Decapoda; family Nephropidae; genus Homarus; species Homarus americanus. Next base: position 20,131 of record NW_024747232.1, read on the forward strand.
ATATATATGCGAGTATATATAAATACATGCATACATACACCTACACACACACACACACACACACACACACACACACACATTAGGGTTTCACATCTAATGGACTCTTGATATAACGGATTCTTATATCTATATAGTTCGTTAAATAGAGGTTCTTACATCTAACGGGCCCTCGATACAACGGAATTTTCCCTCCATGTAGTCTGTTAAATAGAGGTTTCGCTGCATATTGGAGACCGAGTATGGTAGAAGCCTCTGACCTCACCACCACTATTGACTCCCCCAGCAGGATATTTGTCTGGCCCTTCAGGATAACTTCTTCACATCACCCATAAATGACATTCAGCAGCGACCTCTTCCTCCTCATCGTGTACAGTCAAGCTTCTCTCTCGGAACATCATGGACCGCCTCAACACACTCTCTATGACGCCCACACACACTCAAAACAGTCGTTCTCCTTCAGTATAGGTGTTGGTGATGGCTGCCCTGTTTCACGCCCCTCAGCCACTTCCCAATCTAAACAGCTTTATTATTTACGCCAAAGTCTCTCTCACACAAGCTGCTGCGAGGTCACCCATCACTGGCTACTAGTAACTCAACTCAGGAAACTTCACATCAACTACACCTCAACGCCTCAAATACTTCACGGGTAAGTCACTACTCTACAATGGTGACTTCAAAGTCCCTCACCCTGATCTTAAGCAACTCGGGAGAAGCAAGTTTAACGGGATCAGTCTAGTGCGTCTCACGGCCACCTGTGATCTGTTAACAACACATACATACTGTGGGTGCTCTTCTATACCACCATCAGAGGCGTAGTCCATCCTTGTTTCACGTTCCCTCCACGCATAGATAAAACCGCTTTGATACGGATCGACAGCAGTTTAACCATAGTGTGGGTCCTTCTCGTCAACGTACAGTCCCTCTACACTACCATGCCATCTGATTATGCTCTCTACCAGTTGCCGCCCTTCCCCCTCTGGATAAACTGGACATTGTACCAGACTGTCATTGTAGAGTACAAATTCTGGTCAAATGCCCCCTTCCCCCCCAAAAAATAAACACGTCTTCCTCACCTTTACTAATCACTTGTCATAACATTCAGGGTCCTCCTCAAAGGCCTGATGGGACAAGAAGAAGAGGCTTTAATGGGTCCTCAATCTTCCTCAACCTTGACATTTATATCCCTCAGGTGGCTGCCAAACAAGCGCTGGCTATCTGGATCGTTAAAGTACCAAGCAGCTGTAGAGAAGAAAGCAGAAATCTTAAGAATGCCCCAGTAAATTTTATTCAAAGAGTTATTCTACCATATATCAAATGAGTCTTATATTGAGTAGGTATATATCATCCAACTAACTTAATATAGAATGATTAATATAAAACGTGTCACTAAGTTAATAGATATCTCTTAGTTTATTATATTTCAGAGGATAATTCTTCACAAAACACCAAATGATTATATTGTGGGAAGGTCTTCAGGAAAAACATAAATTACTTGATTTTTTATTCAGAATGTCGAAGCGTGAGTGATGTTGTGTAATAATTCATATCAAGATTTATGGTGCAATGCCATCTCTCTCTCTCTCTCTCTCTCTCTCTCTCTCTCTCTCTCTCTCTCTCTCTCTCTCTCTCTCTCTGACATTTAACTTGTGCATGTTTTTGAGAATGGAGGAATGGGATAAGCAACGTAGCGTATTCCGAGTTTCTTTTTTTTACGTTTTTTTTACGGTTTTCACAGCGACAATTGGCGTAAACTTGGTTGGGTTTAGACACAGGTATGTACTGGTCGTAGTTGAAGTTGTTTGAGACGAAAAGCTTGAAAAACCAAGTCTATCATATCGTACAGCATAAAAAACAAAGTCTATCAAATGGTAAAGCTTAAAAAACAAACTATCATGTCGTAAAGCTTAAAAAACGAACTCTGTCAAGTCTATCATATCGTACAGCATAAAAAACAAAGTCTATCATATTGTAAAGCTTAAAATGAGGTCTATCCTATCATAAAGCCTAAAAAATGAACTCTATCAAGTCTATCATATCGTAAAACTTAGTTTAATTGGTTTAGGGTCACTGCAGGAAGTATACGGTTAAAAGCTTTCATAACAGATATCAAGAGAAACTGAAGGTACAGTCACTCCAAAAAACTATCTGTACTTGGGGTGATCGATGAATTTCAGAATGAACACTACGACTCCTTTTGCCTCGGTAGGGTTGTCAAAATCCTTCGTCCGTTGTGTTATATTTTTTCGACATAATTTGGTATAGATAATTTTTTTGAGTGACTAAAGTATTTGTGTGGGAAAAGATTACTTGTGTGTAGAGAGTCATTGATAATCTGGGACACAGAAGGTAATCAAAGGTAACTTAATCAAACTTACTAAATTAACCTAATCTAACCTAACATAACCCAGCACAATCTAACGTTTTAAACAATCCTCGACCATATTATGTAAAATTTTATACTCAATTCAGGATCCAGAAATGTGTTTAACCCATTAGTGCCGCCTTCCTAGCCTTCGTTAGTAGTAATTCGAGTCCCAAGGCAGCGCTCTACAAGTACCATAGTTCCCCCTCCACTAATTTCCAAGTGATGGTACGTTTTCTTTTTTAATGGCGTTCTGTAGTGGATTCCTCCCCTACAAGCACCGAACCTTCTCGAATTCCCCAGCCTATGCCTCCAGCGCCGCCCACGGAGCTGGGGTCAACTATCTACCCACGCCTACCCACGCCTTATAAAGCCTGACACCACTGTGACCAGCCTCTTTTCTACCCAGTGCCACCAGCAAGCAACACCTCCGCGGCTCCCGCTCCCGCCAGCGACCTCGGCGTCCCTCAAGCCGCGTGTCCCTCCTCTGGGCATCCTCACCACCCAGCTCTCTCTACTCAACGCTTATTACCATGCTACTTACCCAGCAACAAGCTGCATTGTACATCCAATACAATATGTATACAGTGAGCACATTGTGAGTTTCCTTTCTCCATCCCATCCTGTGTGTGAACCAATATCTCATAACCCCACAGTTCTTTATAGTTTATGACTGGCGGGGGCGGCGAAACCTTGAAAGAATGTGGGTCATTTGAGAATAAAATTTAAATATCGCTAACCAATTAAATTAAAAAGGTTGGCAAATATTTTCTAGTGTAAATTTTGATGTCATATATTATTAAAATTTACAATATGACGGGGATGACAATGTTATGGGAATGTTATATTGTTGTTAAGTTGTATTTTGTTGTGTGTTTGAGATGACGGTAAATAATAATCTTCTCTGACGATTTAATCACCCTCAGTACCTTATAGTCCGTGTGCCATCAAGGAACAGTGTGGCGGATGTGATTTACGCTGGATCTGACGCCCAACAACCACAGTTCTTTTCAAGTAATTCCTTCTTCTAAACAGTATTTCACTCGGAACTCTTTCAGAATTAATTAAAAATCGATGAAAATGTGTTGTTTCTCTGATAAGTAAATGTGTACTTGAAGATTTATGAATATATATGATTTTTTCCCTCCGATTCGTGTGATTGTGTGTGTGAGGGAAACCAATAGCGTCAGCACCATGGATGAGATAGAGCCTTGAGGTGAACGGCATAAACTGTATCACAAAATCGCACATTTAATAAACTAATAAAATCTTTAATACAGTAATAAGGTAAAAAAAATATATTGTCCTTTATTATTTTAGTAAATATATCATATCGTTTATAAATCTTAATCACTTTTATCCATATTGAAGTTTAAAGTTGGATTAGTCTTTGGGTTAGGCTAAGTTCTCACGTTATCTTTGGATTTGTTTAAGCTGATCATCGGTAGCTGAGGAAAGATTAGCTGATCTAAACAAGGATTAGCATAAACCAGTCTTATAAATTTGTTACCTTTGTGTGTCTGTCGTCAGTGTGTTGGAGTGGAAGATCTCAGGTGTGATGCCAGACGTTTCCACACCGACTGATATAGTGTGTCAACCTGGATGTCTACACCTCTATGTCTGTCTTTGATACCCCCAAAATGTTCTACACTACTGAGGGTATACGCAAACACTTGTTATCTTGAAAATAGGTTCTTATTCTCGTACGGGAGACAAAATACAGAGGAACAAATATATGGCTTGCACGCCATAAGGGCTAGCGATCTCAACTCCATGTATCACTCCGTGCTGGCATGTACAGATGCCAGCGTTCACAAGCTGTACATCCAATACAACATGTATACAGAGAGCACATTGTGAGTTTCCTTTCTCCATCCCATCCTGAGTGTGAACCAAACATCTCGTACCCCACAGTACTACTTCGTGTCCATATTATACACCTCCCTCCCCCCTATACGCTCATAGTTTCATCTTGAGCGGACCTTTTGTTTCTGAGTCGCTCGGACCTGCGGAGTACCTGGGCAGAAACACAAGGTGGGGATGGATTTACTGTAAAGACATCAACATTAGGGGACTCAACTGGGGAAGGGTCAACACTAGGCAGCTCCACAGGTCGGAGGAAACGACGGTTCCTCCATCATACTCTACCACTAGGAATGTCATGATCGTGATGACGGCTAACCTGAAAACCTTAAGGATTCATATTACGCTCAAACGTCCACAATACCTTCCGAGTCCCCCAGTGGAAACGTCCCCCGTTTTCTCTCTTTCCCCGTCTTTGTCTTAAGAGAACTTTGAATAATCCGCGGATTTCGTAGCAGACGCTGTATGTTGGGACCTGTTGCCATCCAACCCTTTGTAATCAATTTAATTTTGCTTTTGATAGCTGAGTCAGAGCATTGTTAGTGAGGATAATAGTAGGGAATGAAACTGAGTTCATAGTCTCAGTTTCAACGTCAGAGTGTACAGTAAATTAATTCATCGAAATAGAAGTAGGTGGACTCCCTGGCCTATTTTGAGTGAAGGTGCCGCGGGCATTTCTACCGTTAGTAAGTGCCCGTCCCTTCATCCATACAGGTATGCCATTCCACTCTGTGTTATAATTCGCCCTTCTTTAAGTGATTTGACCCAATTAATAGTTGATTGTGCAAGTGTTACAGTAACGTAGTTGATATGCTCTGAGTGAAGTCATATTTACGTCTTTAACGTCCCCTGAAATGTGATGTCGTTGTCACTGTTAGTAAGTGCTCGCCCCTTCACCCATACAGGTCCCTAACGCAGCCTAGGCCGTGTCTGTAGGGTGGATGTTGTATCCACTATGTCTGGGGAGATGTCCGAGGTCCAGTAGGATCAGTTACCTTCGTGAGACCCGGCCGTCAGACACTTCAGACTACCTATGGCCCCCATAGCTGGCTCGTCTGGCCCTAACGCTAGGCCTGCGAGGTGACCCCGGATCACCAAGCCACACACCACTACCAGCCCCCATCATTGGTGGATGAGTGTCTAACTCAGTAGGGCTATTTGTGTGGTGGAGTTAATCCACTGGGATCTTCAGAGTTCGTCGGAAAGTACTCCATGGTGGCTGGACCCCATGGCTGTTGCTTGAGTATCACTCCTGACGACTGAGTGTTGTAGTGGCAGTTGCCCTGGTCTTTATGGTGCTAAGTGACTATAAGAGTTATGTGTTATTGAGTATGTCCACCCAGTAGTGGTGTGAGTATGTTGAGCCTGAGGGCCTAGTACTAGATTTCGTCTGTTGGTACATATAAATTCTTTCTCCTAATTTCATATTAATGTTTAAATAAATTTTGTATTTGTATATTGTGTCTATTATTTACCTACAGTATTTACCGTTCTTTCTTCCCTATTGCTTGATACTATCATTACATCTACCCACGAGCCTCCTCTCGTCACGCTACCAATGGTAATAAGTATGAGAGTAAAAGGAATTGTTACTGACACACAGGCCCTTATAAAATGGTGGCAGCTCAGGCCCTCATAGGAAGACGCACTTGGTAGTCCCTGGACCGGCCAATACCCATGACAACCCCAACCGTGTCCCAGCGGTGAGATATCGGATCTTGAATCCTGACCTGCTGGCCGATACTCAACCTGGGAAGGGGGCGGGCATGATAGTCGTACCGAGCAGCGACATCTACGGCTCGTTCTGCTGCACGGCGGTCACATTCTTCAGTCTTGGCTTGCCATTCTTGAGAAAAAGACCGGGTGGGCAGGAACACAAGACCTGAGATGATGTCCATATAGAACCTGGGCTGGGGAGCGTCCGGTGAAGTTCGGGGTGTTGCGTAACTCTAACAAACCTCGATCGAAGTCCTCGCAGTCGATATTTCCTGAGGGTGACACCTTAAGGATCGGGTGTTTAACAGTCTTGACTGCGGCTTCAGCGTGTCCATTCTCCTGGGGGTAGTGGGGCGAGGTCACAGCTTGGGGTACTACTTCGTGTCCATATTATACAACACCCTAACCAGACTACAGTGTAAACATACGAGGAGGTGTGTCCAGTGGTGTGATGTGTCGAGAGCCAATCCCGAAGCTTGCCACAGGTAAACAAGGCAATTACCAGACTGCCAGCGTCTTTTGTGATTGGCTGAAAGAAAAACCAGCGCGCTATAGACAAAAATAAAAGGTCCATCCCTCTGCTGTCCAACTGAAGTATCTCTGTTCTTGTGATGTGTTGACGCTGCATTTTGGCCGACACTCCCGGAAACAACATAATATGGTAAAGTTCCATTATCTGTTTCCTAAAAAATTACCGTTATTTTGTTCTCTTTATATAATTCAAGGCTTCGGAGTCCTCACTTATATTAACACTGTAACAGATTTGTAGAGAAACTCGTTAATAAGTTGTTTCTGGGCGAGCTGAAGTCTGAACGCCTTACGTCCAGTTGTGGCCGGAAAAGTGAATTGTTCCACTAGACTTGCTAAACTAGAGGTCAGTCGAATGGTTAGTGACAAGACATTACAGTGGGGGCTTTTTGGTAACTTGCTAACCGACGGACTAATGCATAGACACACAAATGACATTAATAATAGTTTTTACCCCTGATCAGAGGACTGCGGGGAATAAAAAAGAAGTAAAATGACATAAAAACACCTGTGCTTACAAGACAATTTTTTTTAATACATTAGTAAAAAAAATATACACATCTGTGACTATTTCTATAATATACACAAGCAGGATTCAGGCAGTCAGAGGGTGTATGTATGATAGTCTGCTCATTAACTCTACATTAGGGTTCGTTCATGATATAACTGTTCGCTGCTTCACCTCACCTGCCCCCTTCACCTGCTCACCACGGGGCTCACTATGACAACCTAAAATGGTGCTTGGTGATAGGACATCCATACATACATACATACATACATACATACATCCATACATACATACACTCTACCATAATGTGTGTATATTTGTCATCATTAGCCTTTATCATTTCACTAGGAGATAAAAATTTCGCACATACTCTTTCAAAGTTTATCATCTTGAGTCCTTCTGTTCCTTACACTGTGTTCCCTTCACCTCCCTCCCCTTCACCCCCCTCCCTCTCACTGTGTTCCCTACACTGTGTTCCCTTCACCTCCCTCCCCTTCACCTCCCTCCCCTTCACCTCCCTCCCCTTCACCTACCTCCCCTTCACTGCCTCATCTGGTAATAATGCTTCAGGTTTTACAGCAACAAGAAAGTACAAATGATGACTGTAGATGGCGCCACATTCACCAAGATGGCAGCTGAGTTAAAACATAAACATAGTGTAGGAGAAGATAAACTGGCTCATTACTTGTTATATTCTTTACCTCTTCACACACACAACACACACACAACACACACACAACACACACACACGCACAAAACACACACCAATCAAACTTAATCTATGTCTGTATGTCTGTGCTCGTTACTGTCAAAGCGGAATTGTAATGTTGAGAAGATCACAGTGTTGGAGGATGACATGTTGGAGGGTGACGTGTTGGAGGGTGACGTATTGGAGGGTGACGTATTGGAGGGTGACGTGTAGGAGGGTGACGTGGTAGGTGACGTGTTGTTGGAGGTGACGTGGAGGTGACGTGTTGGAGGGTGACGCGTGTAGGGTGACGTGGTGCTAGGGGACGTGTTGGAGGGTGACGTGTTGTTGGAGGGTGACGTGTAGGAGGGTGACGTGTTGTTGGAGGTGACGTGTAGGAGGGTGACGTGTTGGTGGGTGACGTCTGTGACGTATTGGAGGATGACGTGGTGTTGGAGGGTGACGTGTTGGAGGGTGATGGTGCTGAAGGGTGACGTGTTGAGGTGACGTGTTGGAGGGTGACGTGGTGCTGAAGGGTGACGTGTTGGAGGTAACGTGTTGGAGGGTGACGTGGTGTTGGAGGGTGACGTGTAGAAGGGTGACGTGGTGTTGGAGGGTGACGTGTTGGAGGGGACGTGTTGGAGGATGACGTGGTGTTGGATGGTGACCTGGTGCTGGAGGTGTGGTGTTGGAGGGTGACGTATTGATGGAGGGTGTGCTGGAGGGTGACGTGGTGCTGGAGGGTGACGTGCTGGAGGGTGACGTGGTGTTGGAGGTGACGTGTAGAAGGGTGACGTGGTGGAGGGGTGTTGGAGGGACGTGTTGGAGGGTGACGTGGTGTTGGAGGGTGACGTGCTGGAGGGTGACGTGTTGGAGGGTGACGTGGTTCTGGAGGGTAACGTGTTGGAAGGTGACGTGTTGGAGGGTGACGTGTTGGAGGGTGACGTGGTGTTGGAGGGTGACTTGTTGGAGGTGACGTAATGTAGGGTGACGTGTAGGAGAGTGACGTGTTGGAGGGTGACGTGTTGGAGGTGACGAGAAGGGTGACGTGGTGTTGGAGGGCGACGTATTGAGGGTGACGTGTTGAAGGGTGACGTATTGGAGGTGACGTGGTGTTGGAGGTCACGTGTTGATGGAGGGTGACGTGTTGGAGGTGACGTGGATCTGGAGGGTGGAGTGTCACGAGGTCACGTGTTGGAGGGTGACGTGGTGTGCTGGAGGTGACGTGTTGGAGGTGACGTGGTTCTGGAGGGTGACTTGTTGGAGGGTGACTTGTTGGAGGGTGACGTGTTGGACGGTTGGAGGTGAGACGTGTTGGAGGGTGACGTGGTGTTGGAGGGTGACTTGTTGGAGGGTGACTTGTTGGAGGTGACTTACTGGAGGGTGACGTGTTGGAGGTGGAGGATGACGTGTTGGAGGTGACGTGGTGTTGGAGGGTGACGTGGCGTTGGAGGGTGACTTGGAGGGTGACGTGTTGGAGGTGACGTGTTGGAGGATGACGTGTTGGAGGGTAACGTGGTGTTGGAGGGTGACGTGTTGGAGGGTGACGTGGCGTTGGAGAGTGACTTACCGGAGAGCGTGTGTGTGGCACTGATACTCAACTCAGGGAAGAAAATGTCTAATTTAGGAGACGAAGACAAAGACGAAGAAAAAGAAAGTGGAAGCGGATAAGGAAGACAGGGAGAAAGGGAAGAAAACAGAGGACAAGGAAGGAGAGGTTAAGGAAGACAGGGAGAAAGGGAAGAAGACAAGGGAGAAGACAACGTAGAACAAGGAAGGAGAGAATCAAGAAGAAAAAACTGCATCACATTTCAAGATAGTGTTACAAGAGTTACGCAAAGAATGTTAATTTAACACTACTGTGAACTTAACTCCTGACCAACGGACGTAAATTAACATGAAGTAGATTGTAATTAACCTCTTGGAAACTGTTACTTAGTGATGTTAATAATTCATAAAGTTAAGATTTATTTATTATTTGGTAAAATTTTTGGTAGTCTACATTATTCCACCTGTAGTGAACTGAATTACTGTAGCTGTTGTTGTTGTCGTGAATAATGAAGGTGTGTGTGTGTGTGTGTGTGTGTGTGTGTTTGTGTGTGTGTGTGTTTGTTTAAGCAGATAATAATTACTTTAGGTTGCGTTACAGCTCTATGAATGCTTTACCTGACTAACCCATGATATATATATATTTTTTTGTTTAAATTTTTCCACTACCCCAGGATCCCTCACTGTACTGTACAAGCTCTTCACTGTCCCCCTGGCAAACCACGCACACTCCATGCTAACGTAACTTTATGGTCTTTTTTCCCCCTCCCTCCTCCCCTCCCCCACCCCCACCCCCTCCCTTCACCCCCCTCCTCACCCCCTCCCTCACCCGTCATTTGGGCAAGTATCTTCATGTGGTATCGTAACCGAATTAAGAAGGAGGGAAGGTAAGGGGAGGAGGGGTAAAGAGGGGGATGGTTAAAGAGAAAGGGAGGGGAGGGGTAATGAGAGAGAGAGAGAGATGAGAAAGGGGAGAGAAGGGGTGTAGGGAGAGAAGGAAGAGTAAGGGAGGTGAGAGGGAAATGGAGAGGATGGATGGGAGGGAAGGAAAGGAGAGTGGGGGAAGAAAGGTGGGGGGTAGGGGAGGGGAAAAGTGATGGGGAGAGAATGAAGGGAAGAAGGAGGGACAATGGAAAGAAAAAGAGAGAGAAGAAAGGGGTAAGAGAGATATAGAATAAAGGGAAGACTGAGAGAGAAAGGGATTAAGAGGAAAGAGAAGAAAATCAAGAAAGGGTTAAAGGGCAAATGAAGGGAAGAGTGAGAGAGGAGGACAGTTCGAAAAGGGAAAAAAAGAGGAGAGGTAAAGACTGGAAAAGGAGAAAAGACAAAGAAGAGAGAGAATTTGTCGTAAGATCTTTTTGAGAATCCGGAAAAGAAAAGATTCCCCCCAAAACCTCGAGACGGTCCACTCCACCGCCCTAATGACCATGATAAGTCGCTAGTTTGACGACACTCATTAAAGCAGTTGGGGGTAATTAAGAGTGGTTTAAATCTCCATTATTTTTTTGTTTTTGTTTTAAAGGTTCTGGTGGATTAATGATGGACTGTATCTCTGGTGTGTGTGTGTGTGTGTGTGTGTGTGTGTAGTGCTTTTGTGCATATTGTATATAAACGTATCTGCATGTTTTCCGACATGAAATTATTTGCATGGTCCAACGTGTATGAGTGAAAGTAATTATGTTAATGCACAAGCTTTTGAGTCTGTCTGTCTGTCTGTCTCTCTGTCTGTCTGTCTGTCTTTCTGTCTGTTTGTCTGTCTGTCTTTCTGTCTGTCTGTCTGTCTGTCTGTGTGGCGGTGATAGCGAGGCCATCAGGCAGGAAAACACTGCTTAATGAGGCTGGCGGCCACACCCACCCCCCCGCCTTTATAACTCCTATGTAAATGAGCTAATCAGAGAACTGTAGTGCCTGGAGTCATGTGATAGTCTCTCCGTTTTTAATAGATTACAATTTATAAATCCTAATGAATTTGACGTCATATAAACTGTATATATTAGAGCTAAAACCCAAAATAAGCCAACAACATTTTAAAATAGTTAAAACTAGGAGCTACAAATGTTGTATTATATAACTAGTATTAGGTGAAGCTAGTTACACCTAAGGATGCTAGGAGAACCCGAAATCCAGGACTAGGATATGATTAAACCTATTTTTGAATAAAAATTTAGGTTAAAACTAATATCACCAACAACACTGTGTGAGAAAACTAGTTCTTTCTGGCAGGATATCCGTGGTGGCAGGATATACATGATAGTAGGATATCTGTGGTGGCAGGATATCTGTGGTGGCAAGATATCCGTGGTGGCAGGATATACTTGGTAGTAGGATATACATGATAGTAGGATATCCGTGGTGGCAGGATATCCGTGGTGGCAGGATATCCGTGGTGGCAGGCGGCTCTCCACACCTCCTCAAGACGTCTCCAGTCATGACTCACTCTCCTGGCTTAAAGCGGAACACCCCCACGCCTCCTGTCTCCTACCCCCACGTCTCCTGTCTCCTACCCCACGCCTCCTCTCCTCCGACATTGTCCCACCTCCTTCCATTACTTTAGGTCCTAACACACTCCAGGTTGTAGATTCCACGAAGCTCCTCGGCGTCACCATAGACAACAAACTAAATTGGAAACCACACGTCAGTGAAGTTGTCAAATCCTCCAGTTTCCGTCTCCACATCCTCCGCCGACTCAAGTCCCTCGGAGTTACTGCACCAGAGCTCCTCAGTGTTTACACAACATTCATACTTCCCAAGCTCACCTATGCCTCCCCTACCTGGTCTTCCTCCTAAATGCCCACACAACGTAAACACCTAGAAAAAGTGCAAAGGGCATGCAAGATTATTCTCTCCTTCCTACTCCACATATCAAGAAGCGCTCAACACACTGACCCTTTCGACTCTCACTGACCATCACCACGACCTCATCTGCAAATTTGGTAAGCTTCTACACCATCCTCGACACCCGGCCCCTACTACCACCTGAGATCCCAAGCCCGAGAATTGCTGTTCGACACCACAACCGTATCCAGCCCATACGTTCACGAACTGATCGCTATAAGAACAGCCCAGTCCCAACCATTGTAAAATTATCAATAACTTGTAATAAACCAGTGTATTCACCTCCCAGTAAATACTACTTCTTGCACTGTCACTATGTCAATGAACTGTAGTTTGAGCTTTTCCCCATCGTTATTACTTGTATATTATTTGTAATTCGAAACCCATTCCCCAAATATGTAACTGTATATTTTCAGCCTTCTGGCTGCCAAGCTCTTTCAATAAACCGTTAATTATTATTTTTTATTATTTTTACCCCACGCCTCCTGTCTCCTACCCCACGCCTCCTGTCTCCTACCCCACGCCTCCTGTCTCCTACCCCACGCTTCCTGTCTCCTACTCCACGCCTTCTGTCTCCTACCCCACGCCTCTATCCTCCTCCTCCTCGCTCTCTCACCACACACCCTCCCCTCCTCCTTCTCCTCCTCCCTCCTTCTCTTCCTCCCTCATCCTCTTCCTCTCCATCACCACACGCATCGTTTCTCTCCTCCTTCTCCTCCTTCTCCTCCTTCTCCTTCTTCTCCTTCTCTTCCACCTCCACCCCCCACCCCTTCACTATCTGTTGCCATCATCTCAGGTAACACGAGGAACAAGTCACCTGGGGAAGAAGGTAATTAACACTCATCTAAGGAAATCTATCGTCAAATTCCCCATCTATCGTCAATTTCCCCATCTATCATCAATTTCCTCATCTATCGTCAATTTCCCATCTATCGTCAATTTCTCCATCTATCGTCAATTTCTCCCTCTATTGTTAATTTCTCCATCTATCGTCAATTACCCCATCTATCGTCAATTTCTCCATCTACCTTCAATTTCTCCATCTATCGTCAATTTCCCCATCAATCGTCAATTTCTCCATCTATCGTCAATTTCCCATCTATCGTCAATTTCCCCATCTATCGTCAATTTCCCCATCTATCGTCAATTACCCCATCATCGTCAATTTCTCCATCTACCTTCAATTTCTCCATCTATCGTCAATTTCCCCATCAATCGTCAATTTCTCCATCTATCGTCAATTTCTCCATCTATTGTCAATTTCTCCATCTATTGTCAATTTCTCCATCTATTGTCAATTTCTCCATCTATTGTCAATTTCTCCATCTATCGTCAATTTCCCCACCTATCGTCAATTTCCCCATCTATCGTCAATTTCTCCATCTATTGTCAATTTCTCCATCTATTGTCAATTTCTCCATCTATTGTCAATTTCTCCATCTATTGTCAATTTCTCCATCTATCGTCAATTTCTCCATCTATTGTCAATTTCTCCATCTATTGTCAATTTCTCCATCTATTGTCAATTTCTCCATCTATTGTCAATTTCTCCATCTATCGTCAATTTCCCCACCTATCGTCAATTTCCATCTATCGTCAATTTCTCCATCTATCGTCAATTTCCCCATCTATCGTCAATTTCCCCAACTATCGTCAATTTCCCCACCTATCGTCAATTTCTCCATCTATTGTCAATTTCTCCATCTATCGTCAATTTCTCCATCTATCGTCAATTTCTCCATCTATCGTCAATTTCTCCCTCTATTGTTAATTTCTCCATCTATCGTCAATTACCCCATCTATCGTCAATTTCTCCATCTACCTTCAATTTCTCCATCTATCGTCAATTTCCCATCAATCGTCAATTTCTCCATCTATCGTCAATTTCCCCATCTATCGTCAATTTCCCATCTATCGTCAATTTCCCCACCTATCGTCAATTTCTCCATCTACCTTCAATTTCTCCATCTATCGTCAATTTCCCATCAATCGTCAATTTCTCCATCTATTGTCAATTTCTCCATCTATTGTCAATTTCTCCATCTATCGTCAATTTCCCCATCTATCGTCCAATTTCCTAGATCGTCAATTTCCCCATCTATCGTCAATTTCTCCATCTATCGTCAATTTCTCCATCTATCGTCAATTTCCCCATCTATCGTCAATTTCTCCATCTATCGTCAATTTCTCTATCTATCGTCAATTTCCTCATCTATCGTGATTCTTAAAGGTTAAACACGTGTTGGAAATGAACTTCTCTGTTAAGGCTTTGAAGATTACAGCAACAGAGGTATATTTCTTCTGGTCTTGTCTTAGCTCTTCTCTCTGCCGTAATTAGCGAGAAGTTTCCACCTTCCTTCGCTTCTTAAAACGACTACATACTTCTTCTTCTTCTTCTTCTTCTTGACTTCTTCTTCTTCTTCTTCTTCTTCTTCTTCTTCTTCTTCTTCTTCTTCTTCTTCTTCTTCTTCTTCTTCTTCTTCTTCTTCTTCTTCTTCTTCTTCTTCTTCTTCTTCTTCTTCTTCTTCTTCTTCTTCTTCTTCTTCTTCTTCTTCTTCTTCTTCTTCTTCTTCTTCTTCTTCTTCTTCTTCTTCTTCTTCTTCTTCTTCTTCTTCTTCTTCTTCTTCTTCTCTTCTTCTTCTTCTTCTTCTTCTTCTTCTTCTTCTTCTTCTTCTTCTTCTTCTTCTTCTTCTTCTTCTTCTTCTTCTTCTTCTTCTTCTTCTTCTTCTTCTTCTTCTTTCTTCTTCCTTCTTCTTCTTCTTTTCTTCTTCTCCTCCATCCATATTCCCTTATATACCAACGCCCTCAAAATACAACACTTAATTCTGGTTAGTTTTGGTTAGGTTAGGTTAGTTTTGATTAGGTTAGGTTAGGTTATCGTTAGGGTGGTTAATCAAGTTAAATAACCTGGTTGGGCAAATCTTCATGTGATCTCTTGTCGTTCCTCTCCTCCCGCTCTCTCTCTTCCTTCTTTCTACACTTTCTCCCTCCTTCCCTCTCTCTCCCTCCTTCCTACTCTCTCCCACCTTCCCTACTCTCTCCCTCCTTCCCTCTCTCTCCCTCCTTCCTACTCTCCCTCCTTCCTACTCTCCCACCTTCCTGCTCTCTCCCTCTTCCTACTCTCTCCCTCCTTCCTACTCTCTCCCTCCTTCCTACTCTCTCCCTCCTTCCCTCTCTCTCCCTCCCTTCCTACTCTCTCCCTCCTTCATACACTCTCCCTCCCCTCGTACTCTCTCCCTCCTTCCCTACTCTCTCTCCTTCCCTACTCTCTCCCTTATCTCTACTCTCTCCCTCCTTCTCTCTCCCTCCTTCCTACTCTCTCCCTCCTTCTCTCTCCCTCCTTCCTACTCTCTCCCTCCTTCCTACTCTCTCCCTCCTTCCTACTCCTCTCCCTCCTTCCTACTCTCTCCCTCCCTCTACTCTCTCCCTCCTTCCTCTCTCTCCCCCTCCTTCCTACTCTCTCCCCTCCTTCCTACTCTCTCCCCTTATCTCTCTCTCTCCCTCCTTCCCTACACTCTCCCTCCTTCCTACACTCTCCTCCTTCCTACTCTCTCCCTTATCTCTACTCTCTCCCTCCTTCCTACTCTCTCCCTCCTTCTCTCTCTCCTCCTTCCTACTCTCTCCCTCCCTCCCTCACCTCTCTCCTCCTTCCTACTCTCTCCTCCTTCCCTCTCTCTCCCTCCTTCCTACTCTCTCCCTCCTTCTCTCTCCCTTATCTCCTACTCTCTCCCCTCCTTCCTACACTCTCCCTCCTTCCTACTCTCCCTCCTTCCCTCTCTCTCCCTTATCTCTACTCTCTCCCTCCTTCCCTGCTCTCTCCCTCCCTTCCTCTCTCTCCCTCCTTCCTACTCTCTCCCTTATCTTTCTCTCCCTCCTTCCTCTCTCTCCCTCCTTCCTACTCTCTCCCTCCTTCCTACTCTCTCCTCCCTCCTACTCTCTCCCTCCTTCTCCCTCCTTCCTACTCTCTCCTCCTTCCCTACTCTCTCCCCTCCTTCCTACTCTCTCCTCCTTCCTACACTCTCCCTCCTTCCCTACTCTCTCCCTTATCTCTCTCTCCTTATCCTACTCTCTCCCTCCTTCCTACTCTCCCTCCTTCTCTCTCCCTCCTTCCTACTCTCTCCCTTATCTCTCTCTCTCCCTCCTTCCCTACTCTCTCCCTCCTTCCCTCTCTCTCCCTCCTTCCTACTCTCCCTTATCTCTACTCTCTCCCTCCTTCCCTACTATCTCCCTCCTTCCTACTCTCTCCCCTCCTTCCTACTCTCTCCTTATCTCTACTCTCTCCCTCCTTCCTACACTCTCCCTCCTTCCTACACTCTCTCCCTCCTGCCTACTCTCTCCCTCCTTCCTACTCTCTCCCTCCTTCCCTACTCTCTCCCTCCTTCCTACTCTCCTCCCTTCCTACTCTCTCCCTCCTTCCTACTCTCTCCCTCCCTCTACTCTCTCCCTCCTTCCTCTCTCTCCCTCCTTCCTCTCTCCCTCCTTCCTACTCTCTCCCTTATCTCTCTCTCTCCCTCCTTCCCTCTCTCTCCCTTATCTCTACTCTCTCCCTCCTTCCCTCTCTCCCTCCTTCCTACTCTCTCTCCCTATCTCTACTCTCTCCCTCCTTCCCTCTCCCTCCTTCCTACACTCTCTCCCTCCTTCCTACTCTCTCCCTCCTTCCTACTCTCTCCCTCCTTCCTACTCTCTCCCTCCTTCCTACTCTCTCCCTCCCAACATCTTGCCAACTATAGCCCCACACTTTTAAGTTATGTTGTTGTTGTTGTTGTGTGTTTATCTTTTTACCGGGTTATGTTTCTTGCTTCCAGAAACTTATCATTTTCTGCCTTAATCCTTAACTCTTTTTTTTTTCCGGGACTTCAATTTGTTTTTCAGAAAATATAAACCAAAAAAGTTACTCTTCGTTGCCCCATTATATTTCCTGACTAAGAACATTGTTTACTTAATACTCAGATGTTTAATGGATGTTTAATAGATGTTTAATGGATGTTTAATAAGATGTTTAATAGATGTTTAATGGATGTTTAATGTATGTTTAATGGATGTTTAATAGATGTTTAATGGATGTTTAATGGATGTTTTAATGGATGTTTAATAGATGTTTAATGGATGTTTAATGGATGTTTAATAGATTTTAATGGATGTTTAATAGATGTTTAATAGATGTTTAATGGATGTTTAATGGATGTGTAATAAAGTTTAATGGATGTTTAATGGATGTTTAATAGATGTTTAATGGATGTTTAATAGATGTTTAATAGATGTTTAATGGATGTTTAATAGATGTTTAATAGATGTTTAATGGATGTTTAATGGATGTTTAATGGATGTTTAATGGATGTTTAATAGATGTTTAATGGATGTTTAATAGATGTTTAATGGATGTTTAATAGATGTTTAATAGATGTTTAATGGATGTTTAATAGATGTTTAATTGATGTTTATTATTAACTTTGAATGATGATGTTATTTATTATATAAGGAATTTAATACTTTGTTATAGGATTTTTAATGGAGTTTAAATTCTCAAAAAGTTTCATTCATAAACTGTCTTCCCCGTTACTGAATTAGGTTAGGTTAGGTTAGGTGAGGTCAGGTCAGGTCAGGTCAGGTCAGGTCAGACCAGGTCAGGTCAGGTATCAGTGTCACTTTAACCCCATATTTTCTTTTACCCCTAAGACAAATATATTAAGTAAATGTAGTTTAGTAGTTAAAGTCTCTGTGTATATTTGACGCCATTTTGGAATTTGTTTATTTGTGCTTTTAGCCAATCAGGTACAGTCTTACATCTCCATTAAGAGAAATATTCCTCCTCCCTCCCCCTCCCCCGCTTCCTCTTCCTCCTCCTTCTCCTCTTCCTCTTTCACCCCTTCCTCCTCCTCCTCTTCCTCCCCTTTCTCCTCTTCCTCCTCCTCGTCCTTCTCCTCTTCCTCTTTCTCCTCCTCTTCCTCCCCTTCTCCTCTTCCTCCTCCTCCTCCTCTTCCTCTTTCTCCTCCTCTTCCTCCCCTTTCTCCTCTTTCTCCTCCTCCTCCTCCTCCTTCTTCTCTTCCTCCTCCTCTTCCTCTTGCAACATGTCTCGGCCACCGCGGGTTTTCTTCTTTCTTGATCCCTTCTTCTGCCACGTGTCGCCACGTGTCTTCAGTGCGTTCAACATTCTCTTTCTCTGTTTCTTTGTATATCTATCTATCTTTCTCTCTCTCTCTCTCTCTCTCTCTCTCTCTCTCTCTCTCTCTCTCTCTCTCTCTCTCTCTCTCTCTCTCTCTCTCTCTCTCTCTCTCTCTCTCTCTCTCTCTCTCTCTCTCCACCAGGTGAGACAATTTCCCCAAATTCTTCAGGGGAAAAAATCATAAGATAGAAATATACAGGTAAATATGTTTCTTTAATGGTGTTAAGGAGGCTTGATGACTTTTTTTTGTGTGTTTTATGTGTTTTGTTTGTTTCTGTTTGTTTTTGTTGTTTTATTGTTTTGTTTTGTTGGTTTATTGTTTGTTTTGTTGTTTTGCTTGTTTTTTTTGAGGCAAGACGGTACAAGTTGAGACCACATCACTGTTTTTATTTATTTATTTTTTTATATACGTGGTCGTGTTAGAGTTAATCCCTCCTTCTCCCCTCACCCCGCCCTACACCTCTCCCACCCCCTCACTCCCCTCCTTCTCCCCTCACCCCCCGCCCCCTACCCCTCCCCTACCTTTCCCCCACCCCTCCTCCCTCCTTCTCCCACCTCACCCCCCCTACACCCTCTCCCACCCCTCCCACTCCCTCCTTCTCCCCAACTCACCCCCCCCCTACCCTCCCCCTACCCCCTTTTCCCCCACCCCCCCTCACTCCCCTCCTTCTCCCCACCTCACCCCGCCCCCTACCCCTCTCCCACCCCTTCTACCCACTCACCCCAGCCCACCTACCCCCTCCCCTCCTTCTACCCTCCCTTTTTAACCTTACCCCTCCCCATCACCCATCCCCGTCCTCTCTCCTCTCTCACCCCCTCCCTCACCCCATCCCCCCCGCACCTGGCCAGAGTTCAAGGTAAGGCAATTACTAGAAGCACCTGGGGGTAAGGGCAAGTTCAAGTGGGTTCTTTCTTAACAAGTAGTGAAGATTGTGACCTTCTTACGCGTCAGGAGGAAAATTTACCTGTTCTCTATACCAGTTTGAGGATTTTTTCTTGACTCGAGACCTGAAGAGGAGTTGAGAGAAGGTGAGTAAAGTGAAAGTGGGCCTGAGTGGGCCTGAGTGGGCAGGTGGGCTTGAGTTGAGTGGGATTTACTCGTGGTTTTCTTTACTATGTCAGACGGAACCCAAGAGTTAATTAGCCGTTCTTACCTGTGTTAATTTGTTGAGTTTGTTGCATCGTTAGACGGGGAGGTGTGTGTGTGTGTGTGTGTGTGTGTGTGTGTGTGTGTGTGTGTGTGTGTGTGTGTGTGTGTGTGTGTGTGTGTGTGTGTGGGAGGGTGTGTGTGTGTGTGTGTGTGTGTGTGTGTGTGTGTGTGTGTGTGTGTGTGTGGTGTGTGTGTGTGTGTGTGTGTGTGTGTGTGTGTGTGTGTGTGTGTGTGTGTGTGTGTGTGTGTGTGTGTGTGTGTGTGTGTGTGTGTGTGTGGGAGGTGTGTGTGTGTGTGTGTGTGTGTGTGTGTGTGTGTGTGTGTGTGTGTGTGTGGGAGGTGTGTGTGTGTGTGTGTGTGTGTGTGTGTGTGTGTGTGTGGGAGGTGTGTGTGTGTGTGTGTGTGTGTGTGTGTGTGTGTGTGTGTGTGTGTGTGTGTGTGTGTGTGGGAGGTGTGTGTGTGTGTGTGTGTGTGTGTGTGTGTGTGTGTGTGTGTGGGAGGTGTGTGTGTGTGTGTGTGTGTGTGTGTGTGTGTGTGTGTGTGTGTGTGGGAGGTGTGTGTGTGTGTGTGTGTGTGTGTGTGTGGGAGGTGTGTGTGTGTGTGTGTGTGTGTGTGTGTGTGTGTGTGTGTGTGTGTGTGTGTGTGTGTGTGTGTGGGAGGTGTGTGTGTGTGTGTGTGTGTGTGTGTGGGAGGTGTGTGTGTGTGGGTGTGTGTGTGTGTGTGTGTGTGTGTGTGTGTGTGTGTGTGTGTGTGTGTGTGTGTGTGTGTGCGTGTGTGTGTACGAAAACGGAACTTATATCTGTCAGGGAGGGAGACTGGTGAGGAGGGAGACTGGAGAGGTGAGGGAGACTGGTGAGGTGAGGAGACAGGAGGTGAGGAGACTGGTGAGGAGGAGACTGGTGAGGTGGGGGAGACTGGTGAGGTGAGGGAGACTGGTGAGGTGAGGGAGACTGGTGAGGTGGGGGAGACTGATGAGGTGAGGGGAGGCTGGTGAGGGAGGGAGACTGGTGAGGTGAGGAGACTGGGAGGTGAGGGAGACTGGTGAGGTGGGGAAGACTGGTGAGGTGGAGGAGGAGGTGAGGGAGACTGGTGAGGTGGGGAAGACTGGATGGGAGGGAGACTGCAAGGTGAGGGAGACTGGTGAGGGGAGGGGGACTGGTGAGGTGAGGAGACTGGTGAGGTGGGGAGACTGGTGAGTGAGGGAGACTGGTGAGGGAGAGAGACTGGTGAGGAGAGAGACTGTTAGGTGAAGAAGATCGAGACATCAGCTCAAAATTGGGAGGTGAAAACTGGTTAATATGGGACCAACTGGGCCCTGTGGCTGACGAGTATGGCTGGGTGGCTGACGAGTGGCGGGTGTGGCTGACGAGTATGGCCGGGTGTGGCTGACGAGTAGGGCTGTGTGGGCTGACGAGTATGGCCGGGTGTGGCTGACGAGGTGGCTGGGGTGAACTCTGACGAGTATGGCCGGGTGTAACTGACGAGTATGGGTAACTGAGAGGACCCGTGTGGCTGACGAGTAGGCCGGATGTGACCAAGACTGTGGCTGACGACTATACACCCCTGACAGACTACTTTTGTGGCTGACGACCAAAGGATGGGTAGATGGGGAGGGGAGGGGAGGGGGTGTTATGGCGGTCACCTGTACAGAATGATTAAGGGCAACACACCTGGACATGACCTTCGTGGGGGAATAATTTGTCAGTTTAGTCATCCATTGTTTACAACCAGAAGTGAAGGGGGGAAGTGTACAGTAGTTATGAGAGCTTGTTTAATGGTTAGTTAGTGCTGGTTAATGAGAGACAGACACACAGACTGACAGACAAATAGACAGACAGAGAGAGAGAGAGAGAGAGAGAGAGAGAGAGAGAGAGAGAGAGAGAGAGAGAGGAAGTGGAAAAGAGAGAGAGAGAGAGAAATAAAAGAGAGGGGAGAAACGAGGAGATGGGAGAAAAGGAGAGAACTAAAATGATAAACGAGATAGATGAAAGAAATATAGAGAGAAATGAAGAAAAGAGAGAAAACAAAAATGAAATGCTAAAGAGAAGAA
Organism: Homarus americanus; assembly: GCF_018991925.1. NCBI lineage: Eukaryota > Metazoa > Arthropoda > Malacostraca > Decapoda > Nephropidae > Homarus > Homarus americanus. The sequence goes on from NW_024747232.1 coordinate 41,542, forward strand.
AAGGAGAAAAGGAAATGGTGAGAGAGAAAGAGGGAAAACCTCCTCCTCCTCCTCCTTTATCATCTTCTTCCATGCCTCCTCCTCCTCCTCCCTCCTCCTTATCATCTTCCATGCCTCTCTCCTCCTCCTCCTCCTTACTCTTCCATGCCTCCTCCTCCTCCTCCTGCTACACCATTTATCATCTTTACTTTCAATTCTGCGTCATCTGCCTCTCTTCTTCTCTTTGTTTTTTTCTTCTTTCCTCTCTCTCTTCTCCGTCGACTCCCGTTCATCCTCCTCCTCCTGCTTCTGTTCCTCTTCTTCCTCCTCCTCCTCCTCATCATCATCATCATCATCATCATTATCTCTCTGTCTCAACGTTTTGGTCGATCGTCATTGTGTTTACATTTTTTTATATTCACCATCACCATCATTTTCATATCTCCATCACTACAACATCTCCATCACTCCAACATCTCCATCACTCCAACATCTCCATCACTCCAATATCTCCATCACTCCAACATCTCCATCACTCCAATATCTCCATCACTCCAACATCTCCATCACTCCAACATCCCCATCACCTCACCATCACCACCTTCAGACTTCATCATATTTTCCCTATACATATGTATACACTCCAACACCACCTCCACCACTTCCCTCCCCACTACCTCCTCCACTACCTCCTCTCCACCTACCACCTCCACCACTACCTCCACCACCACTACCACCACCGCCACCACCACTACCTCCTCTACCACTACTCCACCACACCACAACCTCCAACACCACCTCTCATCTCAACCTCCACCACCCCCATCAACACTCCACCACCATCACCTCCACCATCACCTCCAGCACCATCACCACCACCACTACCACCACCTTCACCACCACTTCCACACGCTCGTCTACATAGTATAACGATATAAACACTAACTTCTGGACCCCATAGTTCTCCGTAACGTCTCACCTCTTGGCTAAAAGTACCATTGATTTTCTATACCCGGAGTGTGTTGGGCTACAGAGGGCGCAGCAACCCCGTCTTCAGCTCTTCTCCTATGTATACATCTGCCTGGGACACTAAACGCTCTCTCTCTTTTCCTCGCCTTGGGGGTTAAATCACCAAAATAGTGTCCATATCATTTTAATGTTTACTAAATCAACTGAACCAAAACACCTGCCTCACTTTACACTATTATTTACTTAACTACTTTTGACTACGAAGATCAAATGACTCTTATCATTATTTTGGTTTATTTTGATGTTTTGTAATATTCCTAAAGATTTATGAATAAGTAAACAACCCCAACGTAAACAATGAACTTAATCTTCACTGATTGTAAACAATGACAGGAGATGCTTGTTGTTTTCCTCCGTGTGTTTAACTGCTGGTTCATGGCCTCACTGATGAACCTAACCTAACCCAACCCAACCCAACCCAACCCAACCCAACCCAACCCAACAACCAACCCAACAACAAAAAAACACCAACCCAACCCAACCCAACCAACTCAACCTAACCAACCCAACCCAACCCAACCAACCAACCCAACCCAACCCAACCTTTTAGAGAAATTTCCCGTAGAGATGAAACATAACCCGGATATTTAACCACCGAAATATGATATCTTATTTAAGTAAACCGTTCTTGTTATTGGCATGAGAGCTGAAATATTACAGAAAATCAGTATGCAAAAATGTTTCGAACGGAGGTGCTGAGTTCTACGCGTTAACCTTAAGAGAACAGTACCTTGACCTACATCATGTGCATGCATATAGGCTATTGACCTGTCAGAATGGATGGCCGGGGGCGCTAAAGGTAAAACATCTTTCAGAATTAAAAAAATAGGAAAAAGGGTAGAGGGTTGTGTTGGAGGCGTGAGGGAGGGTGAGTGAGTGGAGAGAGTGAGGGAGGAGTGGGAGTGGAGAGTGAGTGGAGAGGGAGAGAGTGAAGAGGGAGACAGTGGAGAGGGAGGGTGAGGGAAGAGGGAGAGAGAGAGTGGAGAGGGAGAGATTGAAGAAGGAGGCAGTGGAAAGTGAGAGTGAGTGGAGAGGGAGAGAGTGAAGAGGGAGAGAAAGGGGGGAGTGAGAGGGAGGAATGCATCTGAATTTCATGCAGTACACACACACACACACACACACACACACACACACACACACACACACACACACACACACTATTTTCTGAATCATCTAATTAAATCTTATATCACAACTGACAGTTTTTTTCTCAATTAAGGAAAACTTTATTTTTGTTGCTATAACTTAAAGGTTAGGTTAGGTTAGGTTAGGTTAGGTTAGGTTAGGTTAGGTTAGCAATAATAATCTTCATTTATCGTTCGTATTTTTAGGTTTATTAAAAGTAATGTTAATATTTATTACTTTTAAACACCTTTATTTCACAATCACCAAATCATTAATCAAAATTCTGATTAACTTGTGAGTTTTATCGTTGAAATATTCGTTTAATTTATCACAATGGAGGAAAGTTTTGTGTTGTGTGATTACAGATAGTGATGATAAGATAATGACGTAGGAGCTGATAATGGAGGGTAAAGAAAAGTTGATTGGTGCTTTAGTTTACTTGTTCCTAATTAAGATACTGTCACATATATACGTCACACATATACAGTATACGTCACATATATACGTCACATATATACGTCACACATATACAGTATACGTCACATATATACGTCACATATATACAGTATACAGTACGTCACATATATACGTCACATATATACGTCACATATATACACGTCACATATATATACGTCATATATATACGTCACATATATACGTCACACATATACAGTATACGTCACATATATACGTCACATATATACGTCTGTGGAAGCCCATATGAATTATACCAGCTGAAGGTGTAAGGTAAAGTATGTAGGTTTGGTAATGGTGTCAGGGTGGAGATGAGGGAGAAGAGGGGTTAGGGAGGGATTGTTGGAGAGGGTGTGGGGAGTGGGGAAGAGAATTAGGAAGGATTGTTGGAGAGGTGTGGGAGGTGAGGAGAAAGAGGGGTTAGGGAGGGATTGTTGGAGAGGATGTGGAGATGAGGGAGAATAGGGGTTAAGGGAGAGTTGTTGGAGAGGTGTGGGAGATGAGGGAGGAAAGAGGGGTAGGGGAGAGTTGTTGGAGAGGGTGGGGGGGAGTGTGAGGAAAGAAGAGGAGGGGAGGGATTGTTGGAGAGGGTGTGGAGGTGAGGGAAAGAAAGGAGAGGGAGGGATTGTTGGAGGGTGTGGGAGGTGAGGGAGAATAGGGAGGGGAGGGATTGTTGGAGAGAGGTGTGGGAGGTGAGGGGAGAATAGGGAGGAGGTTATTTGGAGAGGTGTGGAGGTGAGGAAGAAGAGGGGGAGGGAGGGATTGTTGGAGGGTGTGGGAGGTGAGGAAGAAGAGTGGGGAGGGATTGTTGGAGAGGGTGTGGGGAGTGAGGAAGAAGAGGGAGGGAGGGATTGTTGGAGAGGGTGGGGGAGGAGGGATTGTTGGAGAGAATTGGGGGAGGTGAGAAGAATAGGGAGGGGAGGGATTGTTGGAGAGTGTGGGAGGTGAGGAGAAGAGGGGTAGGGGAGGAAAGGGAGGATAAAAAAGGGGTAGTGGGAGGAAGGAGAGAATAGAGTAGAAAAAGGAGGAGGGTGAAGGGTAGAGACATTAAATGAGGGAAGAGGGAATTGGGGGACAGGGGGGGGGGTAGGGATGGCAAGGGAACGTGGGAGTAAGAGAGGGAAGAAGGTGAGAGGGAGAAGGAGGATAAGATGGGGGTGAGATGAGGGTGAGGTGAGGGAAGGTGAGGGATTACTCTGAGGTGAGGTGGGCAGCGAACAGCGTGGATGAGATTATCGTTGTCTGTGACGTAGGTGTGATGCTAGCGTGGGCGTGATGCTAGCGTGGGCGTGATGCTAATGTGGGCGTAATGTTCCTTCACTCACCCCCTCCCCCTCACCCGCCTCTCCCTCACCCTTCATCTTCTCACCTCTCCCTCACTCATCCTGGTAGGCGTTATACATGCGGATAGTGAGTAAGGTGCTATAGTCATGGTAAGCCGTCATGAAATAATAAAACCCCCATCTCCTGACGCCCATGTTCACAACCCAATGGTTCTCTTTGTCTCAATTTCTAATCAGCTCACGTCACCTGTCATAGTGTTAGCGTGGTTCTATCCATCATCAGTCCGTAATGCTGCAAGTCTTTGGAAATTTCTATTTGTTGACATTTTGTTCTTTTTAGTCGATGGTTCTTGATACCTCTCAGGATGGGTGAGGGGGGGGGTGACAGGATGAAGGGTGAGGGAGGGGGGAGAGGATGAAGGGTGAGGGAGGGGGGAGATGATGAAGGGTAAGGGAGGGGGGAGCATAAAGGGTGAGGGAGGAGGGGTGTATAGTTTCTGTATCTCACTTTATCAAAAAAGAAAAAACACCCAACTATTTTATCTCCCTCTTTGTGGGTGAGAAGCGACCAGATGGCGGCCTCTCGACAACTTCTGTTCACACAATTGATGATAATTTTTGTGGGGGTAATCTTGGTAGGAGACAGAGGGAGATAACTCCTCGTCTTGGAAATAACACTAAGGAAGGGTAACTTTTTTTTTCCACCACCAGAGAAGTTTAGCTTAAAGTTAAGACTGAAAGTTAAGACCTAAATGAATATGAGTGCTGGGAAGGTCACACTCGCTAGACGTATACAATAGAGACTTTATAACAACGTGTAGTGGCTGAGAATCTTTTTCATTGATACATTAATAACAATATATCTATTTATCTGTAATACATTAGAGTAAACAACGACAGATATTACATGTTAAACCGAGACTCTACCATCACCCACACAGGCTCTATAGTCAGTCCCATTGAGACTCTACCATCACTCACACAGGCTCTACAGTCAGTACCATTGAGACTCTACCATCACCCACACAGGCTCTATAGTCAGTCCCATTGAGACTCTACCATCACCCACACAGGCCCTATAGTCAGTCCCATTGAGACTCTACCATCACCCACACAGGCTCTATAGTCAGTCCCATTGAGACTCTACCATCACCCACACAGGCTCTATAGTCAGTCCCATTGAGACTCTACCATCACCCACACAGGCTCTATAGTCAGTCCCATTGTTAGAGGAAAGAACTGGACTCACTTCCTTCACCTGAATGACTGACTCTGAATGACTGACTCTGAATGACTGACTGAATGACTGACTCAGGAAACAACAAAAATTCTACTCGGTGCCCGCCTACTGGTGCTGGTGCTGAGTGAATGACCAAACTAAGCCTTAAATGGAGCAGTGATCAGTCCGGAGTCTAATTTATTGAACCCGTGAACCTTTGATAATACTGAACCCGGTACATCGTGAACAAGGGCCAGACAAGGGAAGCTAGTATTCTAAAACTGTTGGATTATGGAGGATAAACTTATGGATTATCCAATTTTACTTCATTATTTCTTTATTTTTTTTCTTCATTTCTTGTCCTTTTTCTTTTTTTCTTGTGGACGAAATATAACAAATATAACTGTAAGGGGTAATCGATATAGTGTGTGTGTGTGTGTGTGTGTGTGTGTGTGTGTGTGTGTGTGTGTGTGTGTGTGTGTGTGTGTGTGTGTGTGTGTGTATAGAGAAGAAAGAAATACAAGAAAAGAAACAGAAAAAATAGAGAAATGAAGACAGAGAAAATTATGCCTCAGTGATTTGAAGTACAAGGAACAGACATAAACATCAATAATACCCCCCTCATCGCCCCCTCCCTCATCGTCCCCCGTCGCCGCCCCGTCTCATGTGCTCCCCAGGTCAGTCGTGTACAGCTCCTTTGTGAGGTAATCAGCTGAGTGGTGAGACGCGAGTTGATAACCTAAGAAGTGGTGATTTGCGTTACCTGGTGAAGTGATGAGTTAGAATGAGTGATGTATTCAGGTAAGTCGATGACACACACACACACACACATACACACACACATACACACACACACACACATACACACACACACACACGTCGAAAATTATCTTACCTGTGATTTTATCCCTGAAGCTCTCACCTGTAATTAACCTTCCTGATTACTAATTCTGAACTCCTACAAAACAAGAGTTAAAGGTTAATTAAGTCGACATATTCCTGCTATCTTGTGGAATATCTTACCTGTGGGATATCATCTGTAAAGTTATATTATTAAAGAACATCACGAGTTCTTCACCTTCACTACACCACGTGGGATAACATACAGAGTAATTAGTTGAACTGTTCGTAAATGTAACTTAATAGGTCGAGGGACTCAACAGATCGCCAGGTGATTATTTAACAGGTGAAGGCCATTAGTGTTAATTTGAACTCATAGAAGTAAACTACCGGAAACAAAATGTAAAATATAGACGGTATGAGTGTATATATGTATGTATGTATGTATGTATGTATGTATGTATGTATGTATGTATGTATGTATGTATGTATGTATTGTATAATGTGTATGTGTGTTACGCTCAATAGGGATACTAGCCTAATAGCGATAAACCTCTATTAATTCTAAACTTCTGACTGGCCGTAGATTATCTTGAAGGCAAAAATAATAGATAGAGAAATAAGGTCACATTTTACTAACAAGCTCAATGACGTTACAGAGTCCAGCAGAGACACGGGAGGGGGGAGGGGGGAAGAGAGGAGGAGGAGCGACATGTATAAGAACATAAGAAAATGAGGTCTGCAGCCAGGCCAGTTGGCTGTGCATGGCAGCTCCTGTCGAGAGTTACTACATCCATAAGATCCTATGTCTAGCCTCCTTTGAAACTTTCCAGAGTTCCGCACTTACTACAAAGTTGCTAGCTTTGTTCCACTCTCCCACCACCTGTTGTGAACCAGTTTCTTCCTATCTCACAAACCTAAACTTTATCCAACGAATCCGTTGCTCCGAGTCCTATCCTGCTCGGATATTATAAGAACTTTATCTATATCCCCTTTATTGATTCCTTTCACCCACTTAAAAACTTCTATCATATCTCCCCGCACTCTTCGTCCTTCTAGGGAATGCAAGTTATGTTTCTTTAGCCTATCCTGATATGGAAGGTTTCTAAGTCCCGGAATCATTTTTGTCATTCTTCGCTGCACCGACTCTAGTGAATTTATATCCATTCTATAATAGGGGCACCAGAACTGAGGGAGGGGGCCTTACCGTGGTGAATAAAATCATCTATTACTCCCCGCAAATAAAAGATGAAAAATGGCGTCCAGTAGTGAAGATAATGGAGATAATGGTGATAGTTTATTAATACGAAACTACCTCTTGAAGACCTGTCCTAGAGGTATACAATGGGGAAATATATAGATATGGACACTCATATACACACCCCCTCGGGATACCCCCCCCCCGATGACGTGCCAGCTGTCGGTGATATATGGATCGCGATTTCTCCTCTGAGGATGTGAAGGTTTATGCAACGGAGCTGATAAATAATGACACGAAGAGAGAGAGAGAGAGAGAGAGAGAGAGAGAGAGAGAGAGAGATTACAACAAAATCGTCATCTGGAGTCATCGCTCCTTGCCACCCCTCTCTATTAACCTCAAATTCACGAGACTAAATATATTTGTCAGACCTTAAAGCGAAGATACGAAAATAACTATAATAACTCATCATTTCGTCCTGATACATAAATACAAAGACGCTTTTTTTACCTAACCTAACCTAACCTAACCTAACCTAACCAATTGGCCATCTGTCACAACCTTCCTGGGAAAATTACAAAAACAGACAGAAAGAAAATGAAAGAGATTGAGTGACAGACAGACAGACAGACAGACAGACAGACAGCGCTATTGGTATATATTAAACGATGATGGAATGCAATACTTGATTTAACACCGTAAGAACAGGTATAAAATTGTAAATTAATGTGTTAGTCAATTAGTGTTGGCTGTAAGTCGTAGAAAAAAATTGAGATTAACATGTTTATTTTTTTTTCTTGTTATAATATATAGTGTTTGATTCTCTTCCGTCATATGTAATGAGAGGATCCACTAATTCCTTTATTTAACAACGTACTGTCACCAAAAGTCCCCCCCAGCGTCACACCCAAGAGAGATTCGACCCGAGTTCGTTCTTCCCCATGTGGATCTATAGGTGTGGTGGTGGTGGTGGTGGTGGTGGTGGTGGTGGTGGTGGTGGTGGACCAGATAGGAATGTGTCCACGGTAAGATATATAGAGTCTCCTCCCCCTGTACTGTACTCTCTTTTCCCCGCCTGACAGCATGAGGATTACCTAAAATACGTACTCATGGGATGGGGGTGGGGGAGAGGGGGGGGGGCAGTCTGTGTGTGTGTGTGTGTGATGTAATGTAAATACCTGGTTTAGAAACAGTGTTGTAAGATGGTCAATTGAATAACACGATAACATGAACAATACAAAGTCCTCCTTACCAGTCCTTCCCGCACCAGGACCCTTCCTCTGTCCCTCTCCCTCCCTCTCACCCCTCCCACTCCTCCCTCCACCTCCCCCACCCCCTTCCCTCCAGCCCTCTACCACCCCCCCTCCTCCACACTAACACTACCAATTTCTCCACAAAGCCTCCCGAAGGAGAAGTTCTTAAGACTACCCTCCCTCCATTTCTATTCTCCCACTTCACTCCAATCCTTCCGCATTTTTCATAGGACGTTCAGTAATGTCTCTCGCTTGTCCTGGCCGGGGATCTTCTGGTGTGCTTGTGTGTGTGTGTGTGCGTGTGTGTGTGTGTCGCTTTCATGTCAAGAAAAACTGAGATTGAGATTTTTATGGGCATTTTTATGAAGTGTGGGCATTATTTCCCATTGTATACTGAACTGTGGGCATTATTTCCCATTGTATACTGAATTGTGGGCATTATTTCCCATTGTATACTGAACTGTGGGCATTATTTCCCATTGGTATACTGAACTGTGGGTATTTTTTCCCATTGTATACTGAACTGTGGGCATTATTTCCCATTGTATACTGAACTGTGGGTATTTTTTCCCATTGTATACTGTGGGTACATTGTATACTGAACTGTAAGCATTATTTCCCATTGTATACTGAACTGTGGGCATTATTTCCCATTGTATACTGAATTGTGGGCATTATTTCATTGTATACTGAACTGTGGCATTATTTCATTGTATACTGAACTGTGGGCATTATTTCCCATTGTATACTGAATTGTGGGCATTATTTCCCATTGTATACTGAACTGTGGGCATTATTTCCCATTGTATACTGAACTGTGGGTATTTTTTCCCATTGTATACTGAACTGTGGGCATTATTTCCCATTGTATACTGAACTGTGGGCATTATTTCCCATTGTATACTGAACTGTGGGTATTTTTTCCCATTGTATACTGAACTGTGGGCATTATTTCCCATTGTATACTGAAGTGAGGGCATTTTTTCCCATTGTATACTGAACTGTGGGCATTATTTCCCATTGTATACTGAAGTGAGGGCATTTTTTCCCATTGTATACTGAACTGTGGGCATTATTTTTTCGATATTTTTGTTTATATATAACACGAGTTTCATTAATACCGACTCTTATTTCTGTTTCAAGGGATCATAAGTATATAATATCACTGTAGTGTTTATTTAATTGTTTTATATATTACTACTCGTTGTTTATAAGAATACAGATATAACCCGGTAATTCCTTTCTTTTCTTTCTTTTCTTTCTTTCTTTCTTTATTTCTCTAATTCCATCGTCCTGTTTCATTATGTGTTAGTTCCTTGATCTCTTTTTATTTTATTTATTTATTATCATCTTCGTATCTTCTCTTCCCTTCTCGAGTATCTCAGTTCCACCATCTCTCTCGCTCTACACACACACACACACACACACACACACACAACACACACACACACACACACACACACATTGCCTTAATTATCTTCCTTGTTCCTCATCCTCTCCCTGTCGTTCCTACAAGAAGACCAGAAGCTCGCCTGAATGTATGTATGTACGTATGCATGTACTGTATGTATGTATGTATGTATGTATGTATGTATGTATGTATGTATGTATGTATGTATGTGTCTGAGTCTGTCTGTCTGGCGGTAAATCTGTCTGTGTGTGATTCAGTCTGTCTGTCTCACTGTCTGCCTGCCTGTCTACGAGAGAGGGACCATCGTAAGGCCCACTTTACTCCTCCTAGGAACCTCTGCTTGCCTTCTGGTCCACTCACTCTCTCACACAAACATGCACACAAACACACAAACATACACACAAACATACACACTTATATATACACAAACATGCACACAAACACACAAACATACACATAAACACACAAACATACACACTTATATATACACAAACACACAAACAAACATACAAACATATACACAAACACACACACAAACATACAAACATATACACAAACACACAAACACACAAAGATTTACACAAACACACACACAACATACCAAACATATGCACAAACACCGCAAATAAATCGCAATACAGAAACCAACCCATCATCAACGGGGTTAATCTGTACCACAACTAACTACTTCAGTACGCCAATTGAATTACTCTCTCTCTCTCTCTCTCTCTCTCTCTCTCTCTCTCTCTCAATACTTCAACATATCACATAATATTAAAAAACAATAATAATTAAACTTAAATCAACGAACGAAAATAGATTACGAAATAATTATAATTCTCTACCCGACGTAAGACTGAACGTTACTTAATGAAATATCTTGATAATAACAACTAAGACACCATCACCTTGCTACACCCTGCCATCCACACCTCTCCCTATCCTCCCTCATCTCTCCCTCACCCTGGTCACATAATCACCCTAACTACACAGCACTTGAGAGAGGTGCCAACTTAAGTCCTGAGAGTGACTTATTCAAAGCTATGATCTTGACCTTTAACCTTTCTAGGGGTCATGGAGGAGAATGCAAACACCTGAATTAATTAGATTCACGCGACACTGACTTACCTGCGCCCGCGTCCCCATTCATGCTCTCAACTTGTATACAGTGCCAGCAAGAGCAATCAACAGCGTCTGGCTTTCTTCTCCAGCTCTGAATGATACGCCGATGTAAGTTCAACTAGATTAACGTTTGACTGCCTTCTGCCTGCGGTGGCGCTCATATTACAAGCGCCAGTCACTCGATATATCCAGACACTCTCCCCTATGTAGTGTCCATCTATGTGTTATATGTATAGGTAACATATTTACACATAAATAATACAGTAACAGACGTATGATACATATTTTTACACATGTAGAAACACCATATCCAACACGACGCTTTTCTGTGACTTATACAAAATCTAGGCAAAAAAAAAAAAACGCGCGAATATTCTGAATAAGGAATTGCCTCGGACTGCAGGAGGTGTCGCGGTCGTGTTTCTTGGTGGTGGAGACAAAAATGTTGCCTGACCAATGCAGATTCCCACAGGAGCGTCGTCCCAGCACGCCTTTGACATGGTAATGCCGAGGCTGCCACAGAAACTGCCTTGACACACCGTCTCGCAATCCCGAATGGAAAAGAATATTGAGATTTTTTTTCTATCACTATTTTACCGAAGTTTGTTGCTGTTGTTTTTGTAAAGTTATTGAAGTTTGTATTTTGCTCTTGAGGCTTTTGTTAACACTGCACCTGAGGCCTTAATTGTTTATATAGTAATTACCGACATTACCTGAGAATCGTATTATATTATATTACTGACTGAAGGTAAAAAATTTGCTTCTTTGGATTTTAACAACAGAAAATTACACAAATTTGGATAAATAATATGAATAAAATAAAACACGGGGGGGGGGAGGTTGTGGCGTGGGAAGGCGTGGAGGGCGTGGAGGGCGTGGAGGGCGTGGGCATGGCTGGAAGAGCTGCCCACGCACCTCTCTCAAGAATGTGTGGGGAGAGAGGGGGAGAGAGGGGGGTACCTACCACTGGAGAAATATTTTGCTCTCTCTCTCTCTCTCTCTCTCTCTCTCTCTCTCTCACCTGGTACTATCATCAACGGGGGCTGGGAGAACCACACTCGGGGTCCACTGCAGTTGATCCCAGCTATCACTCAACCCCCCCCCCTCTACCCATATCTAGCCCCCCACCAACACCCACCCCCACACCCCACCCTTTCAGGACCCCCCCTCCCGCTGACCACAACTTTAAAGGGAGGATTAACTTTATTTAGGTCACTACGAGAACTGGAACAATGGTGTCACTATTTACAAACATCTCTCTCTCTCTCTCTCTCTCTCTCTCTCTCTCTCTCTGGGATTAGCGTCATACAGCCCTAATAAAAAATGCAAATCACTCCTATTGATTTAGTAGATTTATAAATACAATAGAAATATCTTTTTGTAAACAATAAATTCGAGAAACTAATATTCTTAGAACATGCAACAAGTTACTGTATGTAAGTTATGACTGCAATAGTTAATTTCAGAAGACTAATAAACTCTTGCCTCAAAAAGCAGGAGTCATGTTTGAAATATTCGATATTTTAATTTTATATCATACATAATATATTCTGTCAGTTATACATTTATACAACATACATGGTTTGTTTTTACTAATGTATTTTTTTTAGAGATGTATAATGGTTATATAGTTACCATATTTTACGTTATTAGGGGAAATTTTTTCTAATATTCCGGGTTTGTGAATAATTCTTTTGTGCTCGATGGGTTAATTTATTTCTTCAAGGAGATGCGCACCCATGTGAATGTTGGAGAAAACTACAAATTATATTTTCTTTTTCTTTTTTACACTGTCAGACTTTTCTTTATTTTGAACCTTATTTTAATTATATTTTATAATTAGTTTCTTCTTGAATGATGGTTTAATATGATAGCGTTGAAAGAAATGTAACAATATGATGACTTTAGTGCAATCGTCACGCTCCCTCCTCCCTCTTTTCCCTGCTGCCATTACTTGTTTTCCTGCGTCTCGTCTCAACTTCAGTCCTCACAACTCACTTCACTCACTCTCTGTACGCTGCTGATGCTGGCCTGTCTTGCTGTATGTTATTTGACACTACAGTACTTAACACTGGAGCAAAATATGTAAACATTTTCAGGGAGTTTCAACAGCGTGGTATAAAAATAATTCGCGTCAGGAATTTGAAGCAGATAAACTACAGGGTAATTTAGCATGCAAATGAGGGTTGTGGTGAGACAGATACTTTCATATTGATTCAGAATTTTCGTCAGTCATCCAAGAAGTAATGTTGACAGTTCCAACAACTTGGTCTATCAATGTGGACAATACTGTGACGTTTTAAGTCGATACAAATAAAAAAAAATCATCATAAAAACGAACAAAATACCAAATGAGACACAAACATGAAACGAATCATTGTTATATTTCGTAGTCTCGTACCAACACGCAACGGGGGTATTGAATTATTGATTGTATCACTCAGTTCCTGTGAAGATACTGTGTGCGTTTGGGGCCTTGCACTCTGGGTCTAACTGAACTCTCATCTAAATTAACTTATTTTCTGGAGTAGAGACGCACTAAATTAATATATATTATTATCTTCTCTTCCCTGTATTTTTTTTATAGTTTATTTATTTTTTATTGGAATTATTATTATCTTTTTATCTTCGCTGTTTTGGTATTTCTTATTCACCTTTCTGATTCTGTTATCTTCTGGTCTTGGTTCCTCTCTTTATCTTTGTTTTTATTTTATTTTCTTCTCTTCCGTTGTAAATTCCCTTATTGCACCTTTCCTACTCCTTCCTTGTGCTTTCTCCTCTTCTTCCTTCTTATCATTATCTCCTCCTTGTCCCTCCTCCATCTCTCTCCCTTCGTTCTCTGTCCAGTCTCTCTTCTTCCCCCTTCTCCTCCTTCTACCTCTCCATCTTCCTCCCCTAAATCACTTCTGCTCCCTCCTCTCTCTCTCTCTCTCTCTCTCTCTCTCTCTCTCTCTCTCTCTCTCTCTCTCCTGTACCCCTTCCTCTCCATCTCTTTTATCTCTCTCTCCTCCACCTCTATAGCCAATGAGAACAACTTTCGTATCGAATTTGTGTGGATTCCGTCCCATGTTGGAATCAGGTATCATGACCGTGCTGATAGACTGGCCAATGAGGCATGTAAGAAAGAAAATGTTGACCGCGACCTTGGTCTGTCCAATGCCGTAATTAAAAACATTCAAGTCAGAATCATGAACTCTGATCTAGAAGAAGTGAGAAATGCAGAGATACCTGACAGTTGTAGCATTAGTAAATATGACAAATTTTGTAACAAGAGGTACCGGTATGGCCAGCATAAGGACAGAACCAGACAATGTGATGTAGTCGTGGTCAGAATTAGGCTAGGATACAGACACATCTGGCAAGTTAGTAACGCTGTACCCATACCGGAACACTCAGCATGTAAACTCTGTGATAAACCTTTAAAGCATACACTTGAACACTATATTATTGAATGTGACACTGTCAAAGACTTCAGGCCACCTGACTTACTGTATCTTGAACTATGTAATTAATTCATTGAATCAGGTGTGCTTGAGGACATTCTTGCTGTTTATCCCAAATTTGCTAGCCCACACTGATTAGTCTTCAATTAGAATATGACTCCAATGTATGTGATCCACTGACCCATATATGCTGCTGGTGAATGTGATGTATTTCCTTCTTTGTGTACGAACCTCTGTCCTGCGTGGCAGTGAACAGTGGCATTACCCACATGAATCTGACCTATATATAGTGTCAATGAATATGATGCATTCTTTGTGTACGAACCTCTGTCCTGTATGGCAGTGAAAAGTGACATTACCCACATGAATCTGACCGACGTATATGTATGTATGTGTGCGTGTGTGCATGTGTATGTACGTGTACATGTATATGTGTATGTATATACGTATATGTATGTATATGTGTGTGTGTGTGTGTTTACATATATGTATATGTACTGTCAATGAATATGATGCAACTCTTTGTGTACGAACCTCTGTCCTGCATGGCAGTGAACAGTGACATTATCCATATGAATCTGACCTCTATACATTTATAGTTGTTAATGAATATGATGTATTTCTTTGTGTGTGAACCTCTGTCCTGCGTGACAGTGAGAAGTGATACCACCCTCAGTGTCAAGACCTGACTGAATTACTCGGAATAGGCAAACTGTACTACAAGCTCTGCCAATAAATTTGTTAAACTAAAAAAAACTCCTCCACCTCTCCCTCTCCTCCTTTCTTCATCACTTCTCTCCTCCTTTTCCTTACTTCCATCCATCTTTACTTCCACTTGTTCTCTTCTTCACGAGGATCTCTATGACCTCGCTAGACATTAGGTCAATCAGCTGGTCTCCACGTTCACTGCCCAACAGCTGTGAATTTTCCCTGGCCTTATCGTCAGTGTTACCAAGTGAGGCGGATACCTTTGGTTGGAGATATCTTTACTATTATCTTTGTTATTATTATTATTATTATTATTATTATTATTATTATTATTATTATTATTATTATTATTATTATTATTATTATTATTAAGACATGATAAAACGCACTGAACTGCCCCCCTAAAAACACATGCGATACATATACATAGCATGATATCACCGGTTCACGTGAGTAAAGTATTGCTCAGATACCATTAAAAATCTATATTTACATTAATCTTCCAGACTACTAAAGTGGCAAATGGCTGTGCTTGTCCTTTGTCCTTGGATATATACTTTAAATTATAAACTGGGAATTGAAGTTCTCTTGTATATCATGATTTTTTTATTGTAGGTTAGGTTAGGTTAGATTAGGTTAGGTTAGATTAGGTTAGGTTAGGTTAGGTTAGGTTAGGTTAGGTTAAGTTTGCGTGTAGTTGATGCAGATATTTATGGTGTTTTTCATAGCTCTAAGTTGAGAATAATGGAGAGGTGAGAGAAAGAAAGTAACATTCTACACTCCCGCTGAGACATCGTTTACCTGGGAGGGGTGAAAAGGGCAGGTGTGTGAAGTAACACAGGTGACCTTATTACCTACCTACCTACCTACCTGTCTGTGTGTGTGGGAGTAACAGTAACAGGTCCATTAGAATTTGTTTTGCATCATCATCATCATCATAATCATCAATCACCATCATCATCATCATCATCATCATCATCATCAATCATCATCATCATAATCATCATCACTACCATTCATCATCATCACCATTATCACCATAACCATCATCATCATCATCATCATCATCATCATCATCATCATCATCAACCATCATCACCATAATCATCATCATCATCATCAACCATCATCATCATCATCATAATCATCAATCACCATCATCATCATCATCATCATCAATCATCATCATCATCATCATCATCATAATCATCATCACTACCATTCATCATCATCACCATTATCACCACAACCATCATCATCATCATCATCATCATCATCATCATCATCATCAACCATCATCACCATAATCATCATCATCATCATCAACCATCATCATCATCATCATCATCATCATCATCATCATCCGTTGGTAACATGTGTGTACCAAACGGCAGACAGACAGGTGTGACACGTCTTCCACACACACCTGACGCCTCCCAGTACCACACACATGACCACGTAACAGCTCACAGCACATACCAACACAACACAACACCTATTTTAGCTGAGTCTCAAATAACGGGTCAAATGTCGTTAAACTCAATACGCTATACAGTTTAACACACTATTTTACTTATCGTTTGTATTTCATTGCTAAGTTATTATTATTATTATTATTATTATTATTATTATTATTATTATTATTATTATTATTATTATTATTATTATTATTATTATTATTATTATTATCATTATTATTGTTGTTAATATGGTAGTAGTAGTAGTAGAAGTAGTAGTAATAGTAGTAGTAGTAGGTATTGTGTGCGTGTGTGTGTGGTGGGAGGAGCCAGGACTTTACGAATCAATGTGACTCCGAGTTAATGGCGCGGCTCATGAGGTGTTGAGTTTATGCGGTGTCGCCTTAACTCGCGATCACAAGTTCTCTGTTTTGTTGAGAAGTTATAGTATATGAGGCGACACACAGAGGAAGGGCTGGAGGGTGTGTGTGTGTGTGTGTGTGTGTGTGTGTGTGTGTGTGTGTGTGTGTGTGTGTGTGTGTGTGTGTGTGTGTGTGATGACCCCGACGCTGGTAAACTTGTTAATAGTCTTCGTCTTTGTTTTGTGTTTTTGTTTATACATTTTTGTCTTCAAGTTGTGTTGTTTTGACTCTTGGTCCTCACGACGCTCGTATCAACACGGCTTCATCACAAACTTTCACAAACTTGAGACTTCAGTTATAGGAGGTAGGAAGAATTATTCCCTCATGAACGTCAAGACACAATCAAATTAACACTTTATTTGTTCAGTGAAGTTAAATTAAACAGATAAATAACATTTTTTAAAGTTTTTTTTTTTTTGGTCTCATGTTGACAATGACGGGTTTGTGTGATGGTGGTATGTGTGTGTGTGTGTGTGTGTGTGTGTGTGTGTGTGTGTGTGTGTGTGTGTGATGTGGTATGTGTGTGTGTGTGTGTGTGTGTGTGTGTGTGTGTGTGTGTGTGTGTGTGTGTGTGTGTGTGTGTGTGTGTGTGTGTGTGTGTGTGTGTGTGTGTGTGTGTCGCCCCAATTTTGATTAACTTGCATTCCTCGTAAGTCGTATAGCTTATATAATACGTTTTATATTACCGAGATAATCTAAAGGGTGCAAAAGATCATTCCTGTGTGTGGCAATAATGCACCACGTTAAGTACACGGGTGGGACTATGATATTACAAGGTAGACATAAAGGAAGAGACAATATGACTTAAGTGTAATAAAAATAAAAACAAATTACTCTCTTCCTATGAATATATTTGATAAAGACATTACAAGTTAGTAGGTAGTAGGCAGCTACCAAACAGGGAGGTACTACCGCCTGGGAAGATATTGGAAGCATAATGTCTTGTCTAATGGTAGACCCTGCTACTATATGAAATCACAAAAATTGTGACCAAGTCCCAGGTTGCTGATCTGACTTTCTGCCTCATTTACACACAATTGTAGGGTATCAGTTGTTTCTCTTATTGTTGACAACACAACATACATATATCATTTCTCATTCTTGATTTTTCTTTTATTTTTTTTCTTTATGGTTCTTTATTATTATTATTATTATTATTATTATTATTATTATTATTATTATTATTATTATTATTATTATTATTATTATTATTATTATTATTATTATTATTATTATTATTATTATTATTATTACATTTTGCCCCCAGGCCCCGATGTGGGTCATTGACCTGTGCCCGGGTGGTCTAATCCCCGTAAAAAAAAAAGTAATAAAAAAAAAATTCGACTCCATTCTGTCAATACCGAAAACCTTATAAACTATTTGTTGGGTTTTCACATTTATCGGCTATTTTTACCTGCTATTTGTGAGTTATTTATTCAATGTTGCAATAAAAAAAATAGTCTGCAACTGAGCTCAATATAAACCAGCTCTGTGGTTTGAGTCTCTTCACCGCAGGACCTTCATGGGAGCGTTGTCTGCCTATAGGACACAGTGTCTGTATTCATCTACGTGTTTCCAAGTATAATTATTCCTCCACATAGATACGTTGACTCGAGGGCTTGTCTGCAGGATACATAGTCGTCAGTGCCTCATGTTGCAAAAACAACCTAACCTAACCTAACCTAACCTAACCTAACCTAACCATATATTGCAATGAGGTTTGGAATCATGTAAAACTCTTGCTATTTTGAGGAGGAAAAAAATGCTGAAAAGCGGCTTAAAATTATATTGTTTTATTAATTAGATAAATAATTCACTGTAAGTACTTTAAGATATATTGATTAAGGTTTCTGGTGAAAAAATAAATAAATTCGAGTTTATGATAAGGACATAATGACCCCTTGATATATCTTCACTTCCAAGTCTCAGTAATTAATCGATTCGTGCAAGTTTTTAAGACGTAATTTTTATGCATATTCTAATTAGACTTTACGACTGTGATGGAGGAAGTCATTCAGTCGAGATGAAACAGACTTAAGTGACCCTGGGGACTACTTGAACTGCCTTTGATTTGTTGATTTACTTCATAATATTTACATCACACACGGGAAACACACACACACACACACACACACACACACACACACACACACACACACACACACACACACACACACGTGCAAAAGGATCAGACGAAAAAATAAATTATCTTGTCTGGTAATACTCAATAGGTTCACAAATTCTTAGATTAGGTTAGGTTAGGTTAGGTTAGGTTAGGTTAGGTGATACACATTATGAGAACAAACTCTGATGTAGTGTATTCTTACCTTGATCCACTACTATATATTCTCTGTCAGTGAGTTATTAACCTAAGATGATAAATAACTCTGACAGCGACACATGAGGGGCAAATAACACGTGTCTAGTCATACGGTAAGAGTCTCTGTACAGTATTCCTTCTCATTATGAACCCTTATGAAACGCAGCTCAAGAGGGCAGGTAGATACACTCTGGCGTCTCCAGATATAAATTAATCTAAGAGTGACTTTTAACAGTGAAAGAAAAATTTGCTCGAGTGAATAATTGTTAAATGATATTATTAGTAAGAGAGAGAGGGGGGGGGGGATGGTCATATACTGGTCTTGGAGTAGAAGGAACACTTGAAGGTGAGATCAGTGTTCGAAGACGTGAATGATGAAACAATTTTTTTTTTCTACATTGAGTTTTAAAGTAAATTTCTCGCTCCGACGTCAATACCATGAAGCTGCTAAAAGAATAGACTTAAAGCATGAGGTGTGTGTGTGTGTGTGTGTGTGTGTGTGTGTGTGTGTGTGTGTCTCACTATCCACACAAGTCTCCTTCACTATCATCCTATATTCCACACAAGTCTATCCATCTACCCGCGTGGGAGGAAGGAAGGAAGAGTGTAGCGGCGATTCAACAAGAACCACACTAAGAGGTTCTTTCTCAGCTACGGAAATAATTTCTTTGTGTCAGCAGTCAGTCGGTAAATTGTGGTTCTCAAATAAATAAATAAATAAAGATAACAAATAAATATCTTGTGGACTTCTGGAAAAAAATTATTGGCGAGTAGTTATTTTTTTCTGGAGATTTTTATTTTATTTTTTATTTATTTTTTTAAAGGCTGTATATAGTTTAAGGCAGAATGAAGAAAGAATTAATTTTCTTTCATTTTTTTTCTTTATTTTTTTTCTGTGCGTGTTGAGTTATGGCATAGAGATTAAATCGGTATTATTATAAGGGATTAAATCGGTAATGGTATCGAAATTTAATCGGTAACCTTATAGAGATTAAATTGATAACGTTGCAATATTGATAATAATGATAATAACACCCATATCATCAACAACAATAATTACAACAACAACCAACAACAACAAAAACAACAACAACACTAACAACAACAACAACAACAACAACAAACAACAACAAAAACAACAAACAAAAACAACAACAAAAACAACAACAAAAACAACAACCACAGAAGCAATTTTGGATACTTCAAGGCCTAGACTGTTAGGGATGAACTAACTTGGGTTGTTGTTATTATTATTATTATTATTAGTAGTAGTAGTAGTAGTAGTAGTAGTAGTAGTGGTAGTAGTGGTAGTAGTGGTAGTAGTAGAAGTTGTTGTAGTAGTGTTGTTGTCGTTGCTATTGTTGTTGTTGTTATTGTGGCTATTATTATTATTATTATTATTATTATTATTATTATTATTATTATTATTATTATTATCATAAGCTGTTTGTGAGCGGTTACAGGTAGAAAATAATCACCTGTGTTTGATCTTGATAACATCCGCCTCTAACACACTGAGTTTTATCAACACATCCTGAAGTCTCTCGTCTCGTGTGCCTTGTGGTGTGTTATTAGCGGTTGTTGTTGATCTCTTCTCTGTTATTCCTTCTCCTGGCAGTGACAACCTCATCTGCAGTATTGTTCTCACTCTCTGGCGTTTTCTGTGTTCCCCCTCAATTTTTTTTTGGATTTGTGGACGAGACACACCCATACATATACACTACATACATACATACATACATACAGACATACATACAGACATACATACATACATACACACATATAATGGTTGCCCCTCGTGTAACGAGGAGACCGGCCCAAGGGCCACCTAGGCGTGAACTTGTTTAAGGTGTAGAAGCTGTCGCCAACACAACAACCACACCCTGAGTTAACGAGCTGCATGACCCAGTGTCAAGGAATAGTCCGAGAAGACCGGACAACTCGCCAACTGCACTGGCTAACCATTACCCCGGAATACGATCCGCAAATCGATTAACATCCAGGTTCCCAATTACTGCTGGGTAGACAGAGGCAAATGGCGTAAAGAAACTCGCCCATAGTTTCACCCTGTTCGGGGATGAAACCCAGGTCCGTTCTCTTGCGAGGCGAGCGTGCTGACCATACATACACTCGGGTTTAAAAACAGAAACGTTCACAGCGACGGACTCACAATACGTGCCCTATACGAGTAACTCATCACTTTATTTTACTGCTCTACTTTTTAGCACTTACTCAACAAAATAAATTTACGATCTTGGGAAAAAGAAATGATAAAAATATTATATATATCCATATGTTAAATTCAGATACCGTTTTCTTTTACAGGTGAGAGAATTTTATTTACTTTTACAGGTGAAAGAAATTTTTACTTTTCCAGGTGAAATAATTTTCTTTCTTTTACAGGTGAAATAATTTTCTTTCTTTTACAGGTGAAATAATTTTTTGTTTTTGCAGGTGGGATAATTTTTCCTTTTACAGATGAGAGAATTTTATACCATCATCTAAGTAACTGTTCGATATGTTCACCTGCATAAATTGACCTTGACCCCGTTTGACTGGACCTTACCGCCGTATCCCTTAATAAACCTTTAACTTGACTGAGTTTGGTCCAGTATATTCAGTTAAGCTTAAACTATTGTAAGACAAATGTAATGATGTTGTAAGAGTCTTGTCCAGTATCTTATCTAGTGGTATAAGGAAGAGTAGTGGTAGTGGTGGTAGTGGTGGTAGTGGGGTGGTGGTAGTGGTGGTAGTGGGGTGGTGGTAGTGGTGGTAGTGGTGAGTGGTGGTAATGGGGTAATTAGTAGCAGTGGTAGTGGTGGTTGTTGGGTGTGGTGGTAGTGGTGTGGTAAATTGGTGGTAGTGGTGGTAGTGGGATGGTGGTAGTGGTGGTAAGGTTGGTAGTGTAGTGGTAAGGTTGGTAGTAGTGGTGATGGTAGGGTTGGTAGTGGTGGTAGGTTGGCGTGGTGTTAGTGGTGGTAGTGGTGGTAGGTTGGTAGTGGTGTGGTAGTGGGGTGGTGGTAGTGGGATGGTGGGGTGGTAATTGGGGTGGTGGTGGTAGTGGTGGTAGTGGTGGTAAGGTTGGTAGTGGTGGTGGCTGGGTGGTGGTGAGTGGTGGTAGTGGTGGTAAGGTTTGTTAGTGGTGGTAATTGGGATGGTGGGGTGGTAGTGGGAATTGGTGTGAGTGGTAGTGGGGGTGGTGGTAGGGTGGTGGTTGTGGTGATAGTAGGGTGGTGGTTGTGGTGATTTGTAGGGTGGTGAATTGATTTTTTAATTTTGCCACTTACAGCGGCTAGTTTCGTGTGCACCTTATACTCATCGTGTGAACGGTAGCGCAAAAGGATTACAGAGTAGATGTCACAAAGGCTGTGTATAACAGTGGTCAGGATATATTGGCGTTGAATGTTAATGAGTTATTTAAATACTGTTCTGTACATTGTTTAGTTGTGTACAGTACATCAGGGTGACATATACGCAGCTCCATGAGTACAGCAGTGTGATTGAATAAACTTGCGTGTTAAGTACTGCTGGTGGTGGTGGTGGTGGTGGTGATATAGTAGTCGGGGTGGTATGGTGGTAGGGTGGTGGTAAAGTGGTGGTGGCGGCGCTGTACACGCTTTTCCACACAGTTTTGAATACTTCCCCAAGGTAACAGTATGAGCTAGTGTGTCAGCGCAGGAAGACCACCATCCTCTGTCTCTCCCTCAAGTGTTGATCGAAAGAGACTGCGTGTGTGTTGATTCTTCACTAGACAACAACACCAAAATTTCCGTCTGTTACTGAGGTAAATAGAGATGATTTATTATCATTTCAAACATACTGATTCCATAATTGAAGTGAGATTTTTCCCATCACGTCAGGATTTTTAGAGAAGTGATCTCTGACTTGTTTTGTCTTTTGAGTTTGGTGGTACAATAAAAAAAAACTTCATTCATACCTTCCATCGGTGTTTTGGGAACCTTAGAGCAAAGAACATTGAGAAAAGTATTCGTGTAGATTCCTCCTCCCTCTGGTTAAGTCAGGAAAACTTCATAAACTAGTCTGGGAGAGTCACCACCTTGTTTACCTGGATTACTGTTAATGAATCTACCTGTTGACGTATCTACCTGTTAACGTTTATATCTGTTAATGTGTTTACCTGTTGACGTATTTACCTGTTAACGTTTATATCTGTTA